>NW_022323925.1:0-20398 GCF_002776525.5 Piliocolobus tephrosceles
GTCTAATGTTGACAGTGGAGTGTTGAAGTCTCCCATTATTATTGTATAGGAGTCTAAGTCTCTTTGTAAGTCTCTAAGGACTTGCTTTATGAATCTGGGTGCTCCTGTATTAGGTGCATATATATTTAGGATAGTTAGCTCTTCCTGTTGGATTGATCCCTTTACCATTATGTAATGGCCTTCTTTGTCTCTTTTGATCTTTGATGGTTTAAAGTCTGTTTTATCAGAGACTAGGATTGCAACCCCTGCTT
Organism: Piliocolobus tephrosceles; assembly: GCF_002776525.5. NCBI lineage: Eukaryota > Metazoa > Chordata > Mammalia > Primates > Cercopithecidae > Piliocolobus > Piliocolobus tephrosceles. The sequence continues at coordinate 252 of NW_022323925.1, forward strand.
TTTTTTGTTCTCCATTTGCTTGGTAGATCCTTATATAAAAACTAGAAAATTCTTTCTGTGAAACCGCAGTGTGGTGGGGTAATTCATCTCACGGAGTTACAGGATTCTTTTCATGGATCAGTTTGGTGGCACTGTTTTTGGGTAATTTGTGAAAGGATATTCTCAATCACTTCAAAGCCTACGGTAACAAAGAAAACATTCTTAGATCAAAACTAGAAAGAAGGTTTCTCAGAAACTTCTTCATGATGTGTGAATTCATCTCACAGAGTAACATTGTTCTTTTCATTGAGCAGTTTGCTAACACTGTTTTCTTGGAATCTGCAGTGGGATATTTCAGAGCACCTTGAAGCTTATGCTGACAAAGGAAATGTTCTTGTGTAAAAACTAGAAAGAAGCATTCTGAGAAACAGCTTTCTGATGTGCTAACTCATCTCACAGAGCTGCCGGATTCTTTTCATGGAGCCGTTTGGTAGCACTGTTTTTGGGGAATCTGAGAAGGAATATTTTGCATGGCATTGAAGCCTATGGCTACTAAGGAAATATCCTCAGATAAACACAAGAAAGAAGCCATCTGAGAAAGTTCTTTGTGATGTGTGATTTCATCTTACAGAGTTACAAATTTATTTCCATGGAACAGTTTACTAACACTATTTTGGTAAAATTTGCAAAGGGATTTTTGGGAGCTCATTGAGGCCTATGTTGAAAAAGGAAATGTCCTCAGATAAAAAGTAGAAAGAAGCTTTCTGAGAAACTGCTTTGTGATGTGTGAATTCATGCCTCAGAGTTACACTGTTCTTTTCATTGAGCAGTTTGCTACCACTGTTTTCTTGGAATCTGCAATGGGATACTTAGGAATGCATTGATGCTTTTTTCGACAAAGGGAATATCTTCAGAAAAAAACTATAATGAAAGTTTCTGAAAAACACCTTTGTGATGTGTGAGTTCATCTCACTGAGTTACACCACTGTTTTCATGGAGAAATTTGGTAGCAGTTTTTGGTTTATCTCAGAAGGGGTATTTTGTATCACCTTTTAGCCTATGGTGACAAAGGAAATATCTTCAGATAAAAGCTAGAAAGAAGCTTTTAAGAAACTTGTTTGTGATGTGTGACTTCATGTCACAGAGTTACACTGTTCTTTTCATTGAGAAGTTTGCTAACACTGTTTTTGTGGAATCTGCAAAGGGATATTTTGGAGCCCATTGAGGCCTGCAGTGAAAAAGAAAATATCCTCAGATAAAAACCAGAAAGAAGCTTTCTGGGAAACTGCTTTGTGATGTGTGAGTTCACCTCAGAGAATTACACCTTTCTTTTCATCGAGTAGTTTCTTAGCACTGATTTTGGGGAATCAGAGAAGGTACATTTTGATTGAATTGAAGCCTTTGGTGACAAAGGAATTATCCTCAGATACAAACTAGAAAGGAGCCTTCTGAGAAACTTCTTTATGATGTGTGAATTCACCTTACAAGGTTATACCTTTCTTTTAATGGATCAGTCTGCTAACACTGTTTTAGTGGAATCTGCAAAGTGATATTTGGGAGCACATTGAGGTGTACATTAAAAATGGAAATATCCTCAGATAAATGCAAGAAAGAATCTTTCTGAGAAACTACTTCATGATGTGTGAATTCATCTCACAGGGTTACGTGTTTCTTTTCATTGAGCTATTTGCTAACACTGTTTTCTTGAAATCTGCAATGGGATATTTTGGAGCGCCTTGAAGCTTATGGTGACAGGTGACATATTCTCAAATAAAAACTAGAAAGAAGAATTCTGAGAAACCACTTCAGGTTGTGTTAATTTATCTCAGAGAGGTACATGATTCTTTTCATGAAGCACTTTGGTAGCACTGTTTTTGGGGAATCTGAGAAGGGATATTTTGGATCGCAATGAAGTCTATGTAACTAAGGAAACATCCTCGGATGAAACCTGGAAAGAAGCTTTCTGAGAAACTTATTTGTGATGTGTAAATTTAACTCACAGGGTGAAATCTTTGTTTTCTTGTAGCAGTGTTGTAGCACTGTTTTTGGGGAATCTGAGAAGGGATATTTTGAATTGCATTGAAGCATATGTTGACAATGGAAACATCCTCAGATAAATATTAGAAAGAAGTTTCTTGAGAAACTGCTTTTTGATGTGTGAATTCTTCTCACAGGGTTACATCATTCTTTATATTGAGCAGTTTAATAACACTGTTTTCGTGGATTCTGCAATAGGATGTTTGGAAGCGCTTTGAACCCTATGGTGTCAAAGGAAATTTCCTCACATAAAAAACATAAAGAAGCGATTTGAGACACTGTTTTGTGATGTGTCAATTCATTTCAGAGAGTTTTACTCCTCTTTTCATTGAGCAGTTGGCTAACTCTGTTTTTTTGGAATCTGCAATGGGATCTTTAGGAGTGCATTCAAGCTTATAGTGACAAAGGAAATGTCCTCAGACAGAAATAATAAAGAAGCTTTCTGAGAAACTGCTTTGTGATTTGTAAATTCATCTCACAGTCTTACATGATTCTTTTCATGGAGTGGTTTGGTAGCACTGTTTTTGGGGAGTCTAAGAAGGAATATTTTTGATAGCATTGAAGCCTATGGTGACAAAGGAAATATCGTGAGATAAAAACTAGGAAGAAGCTTTGTAAGAAAGTTCTTTGTGATGTTTGGTTTCGTCTCACAGAGTTACACCTTTCTTTTCATGGAGCAGGTTGCTAACACTGTTATCATAGAATCTGTGAAGTGATATTTGGGAGCACACTGAGGCATGTACTGTAAAGTTAAATATCCTGAGATAAAAAATAGAAAGAAGCTTTCTGAGATACTGCTTTGTGATGTGTGAATATATCTCACAGAGTTACACTATACTTTTCATTGAGAAGTTTGCTAACACTGTTTTCTTGGAATCTGCAATGAAATATATTGGAGACCCTGGAAACTTACGTTGGCAAAGGACGTTTCTTCATGTAAAAACTAGAAAGAGGCGTTGTGAGAAACGGCTTTGTGATGTGCTAATTCATCTCACAGGGTTAAATGATTCTTTTTATGAGGCCATTTTCATTGTACTGTTTTGGGGGAATCAGAGAAGGGACATTTTGGATCGCATTGAAGCCCATGGTTACTAAGGAAATTTCCTCAGATAAAAACGAGAAGAAAGCTTCTGAAAAAAATTATTTGTGATGTGTGATTTCCTCTCACAGAGTTTCACCTTTCGTTCATGGAGCAGTTTGCTAACACTGTTTTCCTGAAATCTGCAACAGGATAACTGGGAGCTCATTGAGGCCTATGGTGAAAAAGGAAATATCCTCAGATAAAAGCTAGAAAGAAGCTTCCTGAGAAATTGCTTTGTGGTTTGTGAATTCATCTCACAGAGTTATAGATTTCTTTTCAATGATCAGTTTGGTAGCACTGTTTTTGATTAATCTGAGAAGGGATATTTTGTATTTCTTTGAAATCTATGGTGACAAAGGAAATACCCTCAGATAAAAACTAGAAAGAAATTTTCTGAGAAACTTCTTTGTGATGTGTGAATTCAGCTCATAGACTTACACATTTCTTTTCATGTAGCAGTCGGTTAACAGTGTTTTTGCAGAATCAGCAAAGAGATATATGGTAGCTCATTGAGGACTGTGGTGCAAAAGCCAATATCCTCAGATAAAAACTAGAATGAAGCTTTCTGAGAAAATACTTTGTGATGTGTGAAATCATCTCACAGTGGTACACTGTTCTTTGCATTGACCTGTTTGCTTACACTGTTTTCTTGGAATCTGAAATGGGATAATACGGAGTGTATTCAAACTTATGGTGACAAAGGAAATATCTTCAGAAAAATACGAGAAAGATGCTTCCTCACAAACTGCTTTGTGATGAGTAAATTCATCTTACAGAGTTACACCTTTCTTTTCTTTGAGCAGTTTGGCAACACCGTTTCTATGAAATGTGCAAAGGGATATTTGGGATTGCATAGAGTCCAATGGCGAAAAAGGAAATATCTTCAGGTCAAAATTTAACAATAGCTTTCTGATAAACACCTTCATGAAGTTTGCATTCGTCTCATAGAGTTCAAGTTTTCCATTGAGGGAGCACTTTGGCCTCACTATTTTCATGGTGTCTGAAAAGGGATATTTGGGAGCCCATTGAAGCCTATGGTGGAAAAGGAAATATCCACACATAAAAACTAGAAAGAAGCCTTCTGAGAAACTGTTTTGTTATGTGTTAATTCACCTCACAGATTTACGCAATTCTTTCCATGGAGCAGTTGGGTAGCACTATTTTTGGGGAATCTGAGAAGGGATATTTTGGATCGCATTGAAGCCTATAGTGACAAAGGAAATATCCATAGATAAAAACTAGAAAGAAGCTTTCTGAGAAAGATCTTTGCGGTGTGTGAATTCATCTCACAGAGTTACACCTTTCTTTTCATGGAACAGTTTGCTCACACTGTTTTCGTGGAAACTGCAAAGTGATATTTGGGACAACATTGAGGCCTGTAGTGAAAAAAGAAATATCCTCAGATAAAAACCAGACAGAAATTCTCTGAGAAACTGCTTTGTGATATGTGAATTCGTCCCACAGATTTACACCATCCTTTTCATTGAGCAGTTTTTTTAAACAATGTTTTCATGTAATTTGAAATAGGATATTTTGGAGTGCATTGAAGTCTATGGTGACAAAGGAAATATCCTCAGATAAAAACTAGAAAGAAACTTTCTGAGGAACCACTTTGTGATTTTGAATTCATCTCACAGAGTTAGAGGTTTCTTTTCATGGAGCAGTTTGCTAGCACTGTTCATGTGGAATCTGCAATGGGATATTCTGGAGCTTCCAGTGGCATATGGTGAAAGAGGAAATAACTTCAGATAAAAACTGGAGATAACCATTTCCTGAAACGTTTTTGTGATGGGTGTATTCATCTGAAAGAGTTTAACTTTTTCTTTAATTTAACACCTCGATATCATTGTTTTTGTGGTATCTGATAGGAGATATTTGGAAGCACATTGAACCTATGGTTATAAAGGAAATATACTCAGATTTGAACCCAAAAGAAGGTTTCTGAGAAACTGCTTTGTGATGGGTGAATTCATTTCATAGAGTTTCAATTTTGTTTTCATTGAGCAATTTTTTAACAGTGAATTTGTGGAATCTGCAAAGGGATATTCGAGAGTATGTAGAGTCCAATGGCAAAAAAGGAAATATCTTCAGGTAAAAACTGGAGAGAAACTTTCTGAGAAACTCCTTTGTGATGTGTGCATTCATATCATAGAGCTAAATGTTTCTGTTTAGAGAGCACTTTGGCATCAAAATTTTGGTGGTGTCTGAGAAGGGATATTTGGGAGCACATTGAAGCCTATGTTGAAAAAGGAATTATCCTTATAAAAAAACAGAAAAATTCCTTCTAAGAAACCGCTTTGTGATGTGTTAACTCATCTCACAGAGTTATATGATTCATTCCATGGAGCAATTTGTTTGCACTGGGGAATCTGAGAAGGGATATTTTGGATCAAATTGAAGCCTATGGTGACAAACGAAATATACTCAGATAAAAACTAGAAAGAAGCTTTCTGAGAAAGTTCTTTGTGATGTGTGAATTCATCTCACAGACTTACACCTTTCTTTTCATGGAGCATTTTGGTAACACTGTTTTTATGGAATCTGCAAGGGATATTTGGGACAACATTGAAGCCTGTGGTGAAAAAGGAAATATCCTCAGATAAAAACCAGAAAGAAGATTTATGTGACACTGTTTTGTGATATGTGAATTCATCTCACAGCGTTACACTAGTCTTTTCATTGAGCAGTTTGCTAACGCTGTCTTCTGGCAATCTGCAATGGGATATTTGGAGCACATATAAGCTTATTGTGACATATTAAATATCCTCATAGAAAAAGTAGAAAGATGCTTTCTGAGAAACGGCTTTGTGATGTTTTAATTCATCTCACAGAGTTAGATGAATCTTTTTCATGGATCAGTTTCTTAGCACTGTTTTTAGGGAATCTGAGAGGGGATATTTTGGATCACATGGAAGCCTACGATGACACAGGAAATATTCTCAGATAAAAACTGGAAAGAAACTCTCTGAAAAAGTTATTTGTGATGTGTGAATTCATCTCAGAAAGTTACACTGTCCTTTTCATGGAGTCGTTTGCTAACACTCTTTTCTTGTTATCTGCAAAGGGATATTGGGGAGCACCTTGAGGCCCATGGTGAGAAATAAAATATCCTCAGATTAAAACTAGAAAGAAATTTCTGAGAAACCGCTTTGTGATATGTGAATTCATGTCACAGTGTTGCACTGTTCTTTTCATTGAGAAGTTTGCTAACACTGTTTTCTTGGAATCGGCTATGGGATACTTTGGAGCACCTTGAAGCTTATGGTGAAAAATGAAACATCCTCATACAAAAACTAGAAAGAAGCATTCTGAGGAAACGCTTTGTGATGTATGAATTCATCTCACAGAGTTACACCATTCTTTTCATTGAACTGTTTGATAACACTGTTTTCGAGAAATCTGCAATAGGATATTTGGGAGGGCATTGAATCCTATGGTGAAAAAGGAAACATCCTCAGATAAAAACCAAAATGAAGCTTTCTGTGAAACTTCCTTGTAATGTTTGAATTCATCTCACAGAGTTACACTGTTCTTTTCATTTAGTAGTTTGGTAACATGGTTTTCTTGGAGTCTGCAATGGGGTATGTTGGAGTGCACAGAAGCTTATGGTGACAAAGGAAATGTCCTCATATAAAAAGTAGAAAGAAACATTCTGAGAAACTGCTTTGTGATGTGTTAATTTATCTCAAAGTGTTACACGATTCTTTTCATTTAGCAGTTTGGTTGAACATTTCTGGGGAATCTGAGAAGGGATATTTGGGAGCACATTGAAGTCTGTGGTTTCAAAGGTGTAACTCTGTGACATGAAAAAACATATCACAAATAATTTTCTCAGAAACTTCTTTCTAGTTTTTATCTGAGTAAATTTCCTTTGTCACCATATGATTCAATGAGGTCCAAAACATCCCTTCTCAAATTCCTCGAACACAGTGATTTCAAATTTATCCATGAAGAGATTCGTGTATCTCTGTCAGATTAATTTACAAATCACAAAGCAGTGCCTCAAAAAAGTTCTTTCTAGTTTTTATATGAGGATATTTCCATTTTCACCATATATTTCAATGTGCTCCAAAATATCCCAATGAAGATTCGAAAAAAAAAGTGATAGCGAACTGATCAGTGAAAAGAATACTGTAACACTTTGAGACGAATTCCCACACCATAAAAGAGTTTCTTAGAAAGCTTCTTACTAGTTTTTATATGAAGATGTTTCCTTTTTCACCATAGGCCTCATTGTGCTCCCAAATGTCCCTTTGCAGATTCCCCCAAAAACAGTGTTAGCAAACAGCTCCATGAAAAGAAAGGTGCAGCTCTGCGAGATGAGTTCACACATCACAAAGAACTTTCTCAGAAAGCTTCTTTCTAGTTTTTATTTAAGGATGTTTCCTTTGTCACCATTGGCTTCAATGCAACCCAAAATGTCTTTCCTCAGATTCACCAAAAAGAGTGGTACCAAACTGATCCATGAAAGGAATCATGTAACTCTGTGAGATGAATTTCAAAGCACAAAGCAGTTTCTCAGAAAGCTTCCTTCTCTTTTTTATATGAGGATATTTACTTTGCCTCCATAAGCTTCAATGCGCTCCAAAATATTGGATTGCAGATTCCAAGAAAGCAGTGTAACCAAACTATTCAATTCCAAGAGCGATGTAACTATGTGAGATGAATTCACACATCACAAAGCAGTTTCTCAGAAAATTTCTTTCTAGTTTTTATCTGAGATAATTTCCTTTTTCACCATAGGCTTCAGTGTGTTCCAAAATATCCCTTCTTAGATTCCTCAAAGACAGTGTTACCAAACTGCTCCATGAAGAGGATCCTGTAACTCTGTGAAATGAATTAGCACCCTACAAAGCAGTCTCTGTGAAAACTTCTTTCTATATTTTATCTGAGGATTTTTCCTTTGTCACCATAGGCTTCGATGTGATCCAAAATATCCATTTGCAGATTCCATGAAAACAGTGTTACCAGGCTGCTCCATGAAAAGAAATCTGTAACTCTGTGAGATGAATTCAGTAGTCAAAAGGAGCTTTCTCAGAAAGCTTCATTATAGTTTTAATCTGAGGATATTTCCTTTATCACCAAAGGTTTCAATGCGATCCAGGATATCCCTTCTCAGATTCCCTAAAAACAGATGAATTCACAAATCACGAAGCAATTTCTCAGGAAGCTTCTTTCTAGTTTTTATCTGAGGATATTACCTTTGTCACCATAGGCTTCAATGCGATGTAAAATATCTCTTCAGAGATTCCTCAAAAACAGTGCTAAAGAACTGCTCCATGAAAAGAATCATATAACTCTGTGAGATGAATTTAAAAAATCACAAAGCAGTTTCTCAGGAAGCTTCTCTCTAGTTTTTGTCTGAGGATATTTCCTTTATAACCTTTTACCTCAAAGTGCTTGTGAATATCCCTTTGCAGCTGCCAGGAAAATAGTGTTAGCAATCTGCTCCATGAAAAGAAATGTGTAAATCAGAGAGATGAATTCACACATTGCAAAGCAGTTTCCCACAAAGTCTCCTTTTGGTTTTCGTCTGAGGATATTTCTTTTGTCATCATAGGATTCAATGCGCTCCAATTATCCTATTGCAAGTTCCAGGAAAACAGTGCTATCAAACTGCTCAGTGAAAAGAACGGTGTAATTCTGTAAGATGAATTCAAACATCACAAAACTGTTTCTCAGATAGTTTCTTACTAGTTTTTCTCTGAGGATATTTAATTTTTCACTATAGGCCTCAATGCACTCCAGAATATCCCATTGCAGATTCCATGAAACACTGTCTGCAAGCTGCTCCATGAAGAGAAGGGTGTAACTCTGTGACATGAACTCACACATCACAAAGAACTTTCTCAGAAAAATACCTTCTAGTTTTTATCTGAGGACACGTCCTTTTTCACCACAGGCTTCAATGCGATCCGAAACATACCCTTCTAAGATTACCCAAAAACACTGCTAACAAACTAAACCATGTAAAGGATCATGTAACTCTGTGAGAGGAATTAAAACATCCCAAAGCAGTTTCTCAGAAATCATCCTTCTGCTTTTTGTATGAAGATATTTCCTCTGTCACCATAAAATTCAATGCGATCCGAAATATTCCATTGCAGATTCCAAGAAAACAGTGCTAGCAAACTGTTCGATGAAAGCAACAGTGTAACTCCGTGAGATGAATTCACATATCACAAATCAATTTCTCAGAAGCTTCTTTTTGGTTATTATCTGAGGATATTTCCTTTGTCACCATAGACTTCAATGCGATCCCAAATATCCTATTGCAGATACCACAAAAACAGTGTTAGCAAACTGCTCAGTGAAAACAACAATGTATCTCTGTGAGATGAATTCACACATCACAAAGCAGTTTATCAGAAAGCTTCTTTCTAGTTTTTGTCTGAAGATATTTCCCTTTTCACCATAGACCTTACGGTACTCCCAAATATCCCTTTGCAGATTCCATGAAAGCAGTGTTAGTAAACTGCTCAATGAAAAGAACAATGTGACGCTGTGAGGTGAATTCACACGTCACAAAGAACATTCTCAGAAAGCTTTTTTCTAGTTTTTATCTGTGGATATTTCCTTTGTCACCATAGGCTTCAATGCGATCCAAAATATCCCTTCTCAGATTCCCCAAAAACCGTTCTATCCAACTGATCCATGAGAAGAATTTTGTAACACTGTGAGGTGAATTAACACATCACAAATCAGTTTCTCAGAAAGCTTATTTTTTATTTATCTGAGGATATTTCCTTTGTGAACATAGGCTTCATTTCACTGCCAAAAATCCCTTTTCAGATTCCACAAAAACAGTGTTAGCAAACTTCTCAATGAAAAGAAGGGTATATCTGTGTAATATGAATTCATACATCACAAAGGAGTTTCTCAGAAAGATTCTTTCTAATTTTTATCTGAGGATATTTTGTTTTTCAATGTAGTCCTCAATGCTCTCCCAAATATCCCCTTTCAAATTCCACGAAAACAGTGTTAGCAAAATACTCCATGAAAAGAAAAGTATAACTCTGTGAGTTGAATTCACACATCACAAAGAACTTTCACAGAAAGCTACTTTCTAGTTATTATCTGATGGTATTTCCTTTGTCAACTTATGGTTCAATGTGGTCCAGAATATCCCTTCTCATATTCACCAAAAACAGTGCTACCGAACTGCTACATGAAAAGAATCGTGCCGGGCGTGGTGGCTCAAGCCTGTAATCCCAGCACTTTGGGAGGCCGAGACAGGTGGATCACGAGGTCAGGAGATCGAGACCATCCTGGCTAACACGGTGAAACCCCATCTCTACTAAAAATACAAAAACTAGCCGGGCGAGGTGGCGGGCACCTGTAGTCCCAGCTACTCGGGAGGCTGAGGCAGGAGAATGGCATAAACCCGGGAGGCGGAGCTTGCAGTGAGCTGAGATCCGGCCACTGCACTCCAGTCCGGGTGACAGAGCAAGACTCCGCCTCAAAAAAAAAAAGAAAGAAAGAAAAGAATCGTGTAACTGTGTGAGATGAATTAGCACATCAGAAACAAACAGGTTCTCAGAAAACTTCTTCCTAGTTTTTATATGAGGATATATCCTTTGTCACCATAAGCTTCAATGCATTCCAAAATATCAGATTGCAGATTCCGAGACAACAGTGTAAGCAAACTGCTCAATGCAAAGATGAGTGTAACACTGTGAGCTGAATTTACACATCACAAAGCAGTTTCTCTGAAACCTTCTTTCTAGTTTTATCTAGAAATATCTGAGGATATTTCCTTTTTCACCATTGGCCTCAAAGCACTTCCTTTACAAATTCCATGAAAATAGTGTTAGAAAGCTCCTCCATTTAAAGAATCATGTAACTTTGTGAGATAAATTCCCACAGAATAAAGAAGTTTCTCAGAAAGCTTCTTTCTGGATTTTCTCTGAGGATATTTCCTTTGTTACTCTTGGCTTCAATACAATCCAAAATATGCCTTCTCAGATTCCCCAAAACCACTGCTACCAAACTGCTCCATGAATAGAATGGTGTAAATCAGTGAGATGAATTCACACATCACAAAGCTGTTTTTCCGAAAACTTCTCTCTAGTTTTTATCTGAGGATATTTCCTTTCTCAACATTTGCCTCAAGGCACTAGCGAAAATCCCATGGCAGATTCCACAAAAAAGTGTTAGCAAACTTCTCAATGAAAAGAAAGGCGTTACTCTGTGAGATGAATTCACACAACACAAAGAGGTTTCTTTGAAAGTTTCCTTCTAAGGCCGGGCGCGGTGGCTCAAGCCTGTAATCCCAGCACTTTGGGAGGCCGAGATGGGCGGATCACGAGGTCAGGAGATCGAGACCCTCCTGGCTAACACGGTGAAACCCCGTCTCTACTAACAATACAAAAAATTAGCCGGGCGAGGTGGTGGGCGCCTGTGGTCCCAGCCACTCGGGAGGCTGAGGCAGGAGAATGGCGTGAACCCAGGAGACGGAGGTTGCGGTGAGCTGAGATCCGGCCACTGCACTCCAGCCTGGGCAACAGAGCAAGACTCCATCTCAAAAAAAAAAAAAAAAAAAAAAAAAAAAAAAAAAAAAAAAAAAAGAAAGTTTCCTTTTAGATTTTTTCTGAGAATATTTCCTGTGTTACCATAGGCTTCAAGGCGATACAAAATATCTGTTCTCAGATTCCTTAAAAACAGTGCTACCAAACTGCTCCATGAAAAGAAAGGTGTAACTCTGTGAAATGAACTCACAAATCACAAATCAAATTCTCAGAAAGGTTCTTTCTAGCTTTTGTCTGAGGATATTTCCTTTTTCAGCACTTGCCTCAAGGCTCTAGTGAATATCCCATTGCGGATTCCAGGAAAATAGTGTCAGCAAATGTCTCCATGAATGAAAGGTGTAAATCTGTGAGATTAATTCACAGATCACAAAGCATTTTCTCAGAAAGTTTCCTTTTGGTTTATGTCTGAGGTATTTCTTTGTCACCATAAGCTTCAATGCACTCCAAAATATCCCATTGCAGATTCTGACAAAGAAGTGTTAGCAAACTGCTCAATGAAGTGAACAGTGTAACTTTGTGAGATGAATTCACACATCACAAAGCAGTTTCTCATAACGCTTCTTTCTATTTTTTACCTGAGGTATTTAATTTGTCACCATAGGCTTCAATGTGTCCCAAATATCCCTTCTCAGGTTCCCTAAAGGTAGTGCTACCAAACTGCTCCATGAAGAGTATCATATAACTCTGTGAGATGAATTCACAAATCACAAAGTGGTTTCTCAGAAAGCTTGTTTCTTGTTTTTATATGAGGATATTTCCTTTGTCACCATAAGCGTCAATGCACTCTGAAATATCCCATTGCAGATTCCAAGAAAACAGTTTTAGCAATCTTCTCAATGAAAACAACAGTGTAACTGTGTGAGGTGAATTCACACATCACAAAGTAGTTTCTCAGAAAGCTTCCTTTTGGTTTTTATCTGAGGATATTTCCTTTGTCACCATAGGTTTCAATGCACTCCCAAATATCCTATTGTAGATTCCATGAAAACAGTGTTCACAAACTGCTGAATGAAAAGAATGGTGGAACTCTGTGAGATGAATTCATACATCACAAGGCAGTTTCTCAGAAACACTTTTTCTACTTTTTATCTGAGGATAATTAATTTTTCCCTGTAGGCCTCTGTGCACTCCCAAATATCCTTTTGCAGATTCCACAAAAAGAGCATTAGCAAACTGCTCCATGAAAAGAAAGGTGTAACTCTGAGATGAATTCACATATCACAATGCTATTTCTCACAAACCTTCTTTCTACTTTTATCTCAGGATATTAACATTTTCCCCATATTCCTCAACACGCTCTCAAATATACCATTGCAGAATAATTAAAAAAAACTGTCAGCAAACTTCTCAATGAAAAGAATGGTGCAAATCTATGAGATGAATTCACACAAGATGAAGCCGTTTCACAGAAAGCTTCTTTTTGGCTTTTATCTGAGCATAGTTCCTTGGTCGCCATAGGCGTCAATGCGATCCCAAATATCCTACTGCAGAGTCCATAAAAACAGTGTTATCAAACTGCTCTTTGAACAGAATGGTGTAACTCTATCAGATAATTTCACACAGCAGTTTCTCAGAAAAATTCTTTCTAGTTTTTGTCTGAGCATATTTCCTCTATCACCATAGACTTCAATGAGCCCTTGAATATACCTTTGCAGATTCCAGGAAAACAGTGTGAGCAAACTACTCCATAAAAAGAAAGGTGTAAATCTGTGAGATAAATTAACACATCACAAAGCAGTTTCTCAGAAAGTTCTTTGTGGTTTTTCTCTGAGTACATTTACTTTGTCACCATAGGCTTCAATGTGCTTCCAAATATCCTATTTCAGATTCCAAGGAAACAGTGTTATCAAATTGCTCAACGATCAAATCAGTGCATCTCTGTGAGATGAATTCACCCATCCATAGTTAGTTTCTCAGAGAGCTTCTTTCCAGTTTTTATCTGAGGATATTTCCTTTCACACCATAGGCTTCAGTGCATACCCATACATCACTTTGCAGATTCCTCGAAAACAGTGTTTGCAAACTGCTCCATGAAAATAAAGGTGGAACTCTGTGAGATTAATTCGCACATCACAGAGAAATTTCTCAGAAATCTTCTTTCTTGTTTTTTTTTGGAATATATTTCATTTGTCACCGTAGGCTTCAACACTATCCAAAATATCCATTCTCAGATTCCCCCAAATCAGTGCTACCTATCTGCACCATGAAAAGAATGGTGTAACTCTGTGAGATTAACTCACACATCAGAAAGCAGTTTCTCAGAAAGCTTCTTTGTGGTATTTATCTGAGGATATTTTGTTTTTCACCACAGGCCTCAATGTGCTCTGTAGAATCCAAATGCAGATTCCACGAAAAAAGTGAATGATGTAACTCTGTGAGATGAATTCACAAAGCACGAGGAAGTTTCTCAGAAAGTTTCTTTTTAGATTTTATGTGAGGATATTTCCTATGTCACCACAGTCCTCAATGCAATCCAAATTATTCTTTCTCACATTCTGCAAAAACAGTGCTACCAAACTGCTCCATGAAAACAATCGGGTCACTCTGTGAGATGTATTCACAAATCACAAAGCATTTTGTCAGAAAGCATCTCTCTAGTTTTTGTCTCAGGATATTTCCTTTTTCACCATTTGCTTCAATGCACTTATGAATATTCCTCTGCAGATTCCAAGAAAATAGTGTTAGCAGACTGTTCCATGGAAAGCAAGTTGTAATTCTGTGAGATGAATTCAGATCTCATAAAGCAATTTCTCAGAAAGCTTCTTGTTGGATGTTGTCTGAGGATATTTCCTTGGCCACCATAGGCTTCAATATGCTATCAGATATCCCTTTTCAGACACCAAAAATACAGTGATGGCAAAGTACTCCCTCAACAGAAACATTTCACTCTATGAGATAAATGCACACATCACAAAGGAGTTTCTCTGAAAACTTCTTTCTACTTTTTATCTGAGGATATTTCCTTTTTCACCATATTCCTCAAAGCACTCCTGAATATCCCGTTGCAGATTAAATGAAAAAAGTGTTAACGAACTTCTCAATGAAAAGAAAAGTGTTACTCAGTGAGGTAAATTCGTGGATCACAGAGCAGTTTCACAGAAATCTTCTTTTTGGTTTTTATCTGTGCATATTTCCTTTGTCACCATAGGCTTTAATGCACTCCCAAATATCTTATTGCAGATTTCACTCAAAGAGTTTTATCTAACATCTTTCTTTTCATTGAGCAGTTTGATAACACTGTTTTCGTGGAATCTGAAATAGGATATTTTGGAGTGCATTGAAGCCTTTGGTGACAAAGGAAATATCCTCAGGTAAAACCAAAAGAATCTTTCTGAGACACTGTTTTGTGATGGGAGAATTCGCCTCACAGTGTTACACTGTTCTTTTCATGGAGCAGTTTGCTCACCCTGTATTCTTGGAATCTGCAATGGGATATTTTGGAGCACATTGAAGCTTATGTTGACAAAGGAAATATCCTCATATAAAAATCTGGAAAGAAGCTTTCTGAGAAACTGTTTTGTGTTTTGTGAATTAATCACACTGAGTTACACGATTCTTTTCATGCAGCAGTTTGGTAGCACTGTTTTTGGTATATCTGAGAAGGGATTATTTTTATCACATTGTAGCCTGTGGTGACAAAATAAATATTCTCAGATAAAAAGTAGAAAGAATGTTTCTGAGAAAGTTCTTTGTGATGTATGAATTCATCCCACGGAGTTACACCATTGCTCTCATTGAGCAGTTTGATAACACTCTTTTCGTGGAATATGCATCAGGACATTTGGGAGCACACTGAATCCTATGGTGACAAAGGAAATATCCTCAGCTGAAAACCAAAAAAGAAGCTTTCTATGAAACGCTGGGTGATGTGTGAATTCATCTCACAGAATTACTATGTTCTTTTCATTCAGCAGTCTGCTAACACTGTTTTCTTGTAATCTGCAATGGGATATTTCAGAGTACATGGAAGCTTATGGTTACTAGGGAAATATCCTCATATAAAAACTGGAGAGAAGCAATCTGAGAAATAGCGTTGTCATGTGTTAATTCATCTCATGGAGTTACATGATTCTTTCCATGTGGCAATATGGTAGCAATGTTTTTGGGGAATCAGAAAAGGGACATCACCTTGAGGCCTGTGGTGACAAGGGAAATATCCTGAGATAAAAATGAAAATGACGCTATCCAATAAGCTGCTTTGTGATGTGTGAATTCATCTCACAGGGTTACAATGTTCTTTTCATTAAGAAGTTTGCTCACACTGTATTCTTGGAATGAGCAATGGGTTATTTTGGAGCACATTGAAGATCATGGTGACAAAGGAAATGTCCTCAGACAAAAAATGGAAAGAAGCTTTCTGAGAAACTGCTTTGTTACTTGTGAATTCATCTCACAGAGTTACACCTTTCTTTTCATGGAGCAGTTTTGTAGCACTGTTTTTGGGGAATCTGAGAAGGGATATTTTCCATCGCTTCAATGCCTATGGTGATAAAGGAAATATCCTAAGATAAAATCTATAAAGAAGGTTTCTGAGGAGCTTCTTTCTGATAGGTGAAACCATCTCAGAGTGTTACACCACTCTTTTCATGGAGAAGTTTGGTTGCACTGCTTCTGGGGAATCTGAGAAGGGATATTTTGAATTGCATTCAAGCCTATGGTGACAAAGGAAATATCCTCAGATAAGTAATATAAAGAAGCTTTCTGAGAAACTGCTTTCTGATGTGTGAATTCATCTTACAGAGTTACACTGTTATTTTCATTGAACAGATTGATAACACTATTTTGTGGAATCTGCAAAGGGATATGTGGGAGCGCATTGAAGCCTATGGTGACAAAGGAAGTATCCTCAGATAAAAACCAAAAAGAAGCTTTTCTTTTTTTTTTTTTATTATACTTTAAGTTCTAGGGTACATGAGCATAACGTGCAGGTTTGTTACATATATATACATGTGCCATGTTGGTGTGCTGCACCCATCAACTCGTCAGCACCCATCAATTCATCATTTATATCAGGTATAACTCCCCAATGCAATCCCTCCCCCTTCCCCCTCCCCATGATAGGCCCCAGTGTGTGATGTTCCCCTTCCCGAGTCCAAGTGAGTTCATTGTTCAGTTCCCACCTATGAGTGAGAACATGCGGTGTTTGGTTTTCTCTTCTTGTGATAGTTTGCTAAGAATGATGGTTTCCAGCTGCATCCATGTCCCTACAAAGAACGCAAACTCATCCTTTTTTATGGCTGCATAGTATTCTATGGTGTATATGTGCCACATTTTCTTAATCCAGTCTGTCACTGATGGACATTTGGGTTGATTCCAAGTCTTTGCTATTGTGAATAGTGCCGCAATAAACATACGTGTGCATGTGTCTTTGTAGTAGCATAATTTATAATCCTTTGGGTATATACCCAGTAGTGGGATGGCTGGGTCATATGGTACATCTAGTTCTAGGTCCTTGAGGAATCGCCATACTGTTTTCCATAATGGTTGAACTAGTTTACAATCCCACCAACAGTGTAAAAGTGTTCCTATTTCTCCACATCCTCTCCAACACCTATTGTTTCCTGATTTTTTAATGATTGCCATTCTAACTGGTGTGAGATGGTATCTCATTGTGGTTTTGATTTGCATTTCTCTGATGGCCAGTGATGATGAGCATTTTTTCATGTGTCTGTTGGCTGTATGTATGTCTTCTTTTGAGAAATGTCTGTTCATATCCTTTCCCCACTTTTGGATGGGGTTGTTTGTTTTTTTCTTGTATATTTGTTTGAGTTCTTTGTAGATTCTGGAAATTAGCCCTTTGTCAGATGAGTAGATTGCAAAAATGTTCTCCCATTCTGTAGGTTGCCTGTTCACTCTGATGGTAGTTTCTTTTGCTGTGCAGAAGCTCTTTAGTTTAATGAGATCCCATTTGTCAATTTTGGCTTTTGCTGCCGTTGCTTTTGGTGTTTTAGACATGAAGTCCTTGCCCGTGCCTATGTCCTGAATGGTACTACCTAGATTTTCTTCTAGGGTTTTTATGGAATTAGGTCTAACATTTAAGTCTCTAATCCATCTGGAAGTAATCTTCGTATAAGGAGTAAGGAAAGGATCCAGTTTCAGCTTTCTACATAAGGCTAGCCAATTTTCCCAGCACCATTTATTAAATAGGGAATCCTTTCCCCATTTCTTGTTTTTCTCAGGTTTGTCAAAGATCAGATGGTTGTAGATGTGTGGCATTATTTCTGAAGGCTCCGTTCTGTTCCATTGGTCTATATCTCTGTTTTGGTACCAGTACCATGCTGTTTTGGTTACTGTAGCCTTGTAATATAGTTTGAAGTCAGGTAGCGTGATGCCTCCGGCTTTGTCCTTTTGACTTAGGATTGTCTTGGCAATGCGGGCTCTTTTTTGGTTCCATATGAACTTTAAAGCAGTTTTTTCCAATTCGGTGAAGAAACTCATTGGTAGCTTGATGGGGATGGCATTGAATCTATAAATAACCTTGGGCAGTATGGCCATTTTCACAATATTGATTCTGCCTATCCATGAGCATGGTATGTTCTTCCATTTGTTTGTGTCCTCTTTGATTTCACTGAGCAGTGGTTTGTAGTTCTCCTTGAAGAGGTCCTTTACATCCCTTGTAAGTTGGATTCCTAGGTATTTGATTCTCTTTGAAGCAATTGTGAATGGAAGTTCATTCCTGATTTGGCTCTCTGCTTGTCTGTTACTGGTGTATAAGAATGCTTGTAATTTTTGCACATTAATTTTGTATCCTGAGACTTTGCTGAAGTTGCTTATCAGCTTAAGAAGATTTTGGGCTGAGACGATGGGGTTTTCTAAATACACAATCATGTCATCTGCAAACAGGGACAATTTGACTTCTTCTTTTCCTAACTGAATACCCTTGATTTCTTTCTCTTGCCTGATTGCCCTAGCCAGAACTTCCAACACTATGTTGAATAGGAGTGGTGAGAGAGGGCATCCCTGTCTTGTGCCAGTTTTCAAAGGGAATTTTTCCAGTTTTTGCCCATTCAGTATGATATTAGCTGTGGGTTTGTCATAAATAGCTCTTATTATTTTGAGGTACGTTCCATCAATACCGAATTTGTTGAGCGTTTTTAGCATGAAGGGCTGTTGAATTTTGTCAAAAGCCTTTTCTGCATCTATTGAGATAATCATGTGGTTCTTGTCTTTGGTTCTGTTGATATGCTGGATTACGTTGATTGATTTGCGAATGTTGAACCAGCCTTGCATCCCAGGGATGAAGCCCACTTGATCATGGTGGATAAGCTTTTTGATGTGCTGCTGAATTCGGTTTGCCAGTATTTTATTGAGGATTTTTGCATCGATGTTCATCAGGGAGATTGGTCTAAAATTCTCTTTTTTTGTTGTGTCTCTGCCAGGCTTTGGTATCAGGATGATGTTGGCCTCATAAAATGAGTTAGGGAGCATTCCCTCTTTTTCTATTGATTGGAATAGTTTCAGAAGGAATGGTACCAGCTCCTCCTTGTACCTCTGGTAGAATTCAGCTGTGAATCCATCTGGTCCTGGGCTTTTTTTGGTGGGTAGGCTATTAATTGTTGCCTCAATTTCAGAGGCTGCTATTGGTCTATTCAGGGATTCAACTTCTTCCTGGTTTAGTCTTGGAAGACTGTACGTGTCCAGTAAATTATCCATTTCTTCTAGATTTTCTAGTTGATTTGCGTAGAGGTGTTTATAGTATTCTCTGATGGTAGTTTGTATTTCTGTGGGGTCGGTGGTGATATCCCCTTTATCATTTTTTATTGCGTCTATTTGATTCCTCTCTCTTTTCTTCTTTATTAGCCTTGCTAGCGGTCTGTCAATTTTGTTGATCTTTTCAAAAAACCAACTCCTGGATTCATTGATTTTTTGGAGGGTTTTTTGTGACTCTATCTCCTTCAGTTCTGCTCTGATCTTAGTTATTTCTTGCCTTCTGCTAGCTTTTGAATGTGTTTGCTCTTGCCTCTCTAGTTCTTTTAATTGTGATGTTAGAGTGTCAATTTTAGATCTTTCCTGCTTTCTCTTGTGGGCACTTAGTGCTATAAATTTCCGTCTACACACTGCTTTAAATGTGTCCCAGAGATTCTGGTATGTTGTATCTTTGTTCTCATTGGATTCAAAGAACATCTTTATTTCTGCTTTCATTTCGTTATGTACCCAGTAGTCATTCAGGAGCAGGTTGTTCAGTTTCCATGTAGTTGAGCGGTTTTGATTGAATTTCTTAGTCCTGAGTTCTAGTTTGATTGCACTGTGGTCAGAGAGACAGTTTGTTATAATTTCTGTTCTTTTACATTTGCTGAGGAGTGCTTTACTTCCAATTATGTGGTCAATTTTGGAATAAGTGTGATGTGGTGCTGAGAAGAATGTATATTCTGTTGACTTGGGGTGGAGAGTTCTATAGATGTCTATTAGGTCCGCTTGGTGCAGAGATGAGTTCAATTCCTGGATATCCTTGTTAACTTTCTGTCTCGTTGATCTGTCTAATGTTGACAGTGGAGTGTTGAAGTCTCCCATTATTATTGTAT
>NW_022323926.1:0-3324 GCF_002776525.5 Piliocolobus tephrosceles
TGCGATCATCTGGGCTGCAGCCAGGCCCTGCCTGCCTCAGTAGTGGACTCAGCCCATCCATTCTCACCCGGAGGCGTCCAGAATGGGATCTGACGGGAGGTCGTGAGATGACCCCAGCAGGCGCCCTGAAGCTCCCCCTTCCCCGGTGGAGATCGGCTCAAGGAGGTCCTGAAGACGGGACTCCTGGGGGTTTGATCCTGGAACGCCGCCGGCGGCCGCCTCTCCCACGCAGTCCCCGCCTGGACCCCGCATGCAGCCGCTGCCAAGGCTGCAGTAGGAGAGTCCCTGGCACCCAGCGGCCATCGTTTTTGTTTGTTGGTTTGTTTGTTTGTTTGTTTTTTTATTATACTTTAAGTTCTAGGGTACACGTGCATAACATGCAGGTTTGTTACATATGTATACTTGTGCCGTGTTGCTGTGCTGCACCCATGAAGTCTTCAGCACCCATGAACTCGTCATTTACATCAGGTATAACTCCCAATGCGATCCCTCCCCCCTCCCCACTCCCCATGATAGGCCCCGGTGTGTGATGTTCCCCTTCCCGAATCCAAGTGATCTCATTGTTCAGTTCCCACCTATAAGCGAGAACACGGGGTGTTTGGTTTTCTGTTCTTGTGGTCGTTTGCTAAGACTCAGGGTTTCCAGCTGCATCCATATCCCTACAAAGGACACAAACTCATCCTTTTTCATGGCTGCATAGTATTCCATGGTGTATATGTGCCACATTTCCTTAATCCAGTCTGTCACTGATGGACATTTGGGTTGATTCCAAGTCTTTGCTATTGTGAATAGTGCCGCAATAAACATACTTGTGCATGTGTCTTTATAGCAGCATGATTTATGATCCTTTGGGTATATATCCAGTAATGGGATGGCTGGATCGTATGGGACATCTAGTTCTAGATCTTTGAAGAATCGCCATACTGCTTTCCCTAATGATGGAACTAGTTTACAGTCCCACCAACAGTGTAAAAGTGTTCCTGTTTCTCCACATCCTCTCCAGCACCTATTGTTTCCTGACTTTTGAATGATTGCCATTCTCACTGGTGTGAGATGGTATCTCATTGTGGTTTTGATTTGCATTTCTCTGATGGCCAGTGATGATGAGCATTTTTTCATGTGTCTGTTGGCTGTATGAATGTCCTCTCTTGAGAAATGTCTGTTCATATCCTTTGCCCACTGTCTGGTGGGGTTGTTTGTTTTATTCTTGTAAATTTGTTTGAGTTCTTTGTAGGTTCTGGATATTAGCCCTTTGTCAGGTGAGTAGATTGCAAAAACTTTCTCTCATTCTGTAGGTGGCCCGTTCACTCTGATGGTAGTTTCTTTTGCTGTGCAGAAGCTCTTTCGTTTAATTAGATGCCAGTTGTCAATTTTGGCTTTTGCTGCCGTCGCTTTTGGTGTTTTAGACATGAAGTCCTTGCCCATGCCTATGTCCTGAATGGTACTACCTAGGTTTTCTTCTAGGGTTTTTATGGTATGAGGTCTAACATTTAAGTCTCTAATCCATCTTGGATTAATGTTTGTATAAGGAGTAAGGAAAGGATCCAGTTTCGGCTTTCTACTTATGGCTAGCCAATTTTCCCAGCACCACTTATTAAATAAGGAATCCTTGCCAGCAGCGGAGCACGGGACGTCTCAGCCAATGCGCATGCGCGAGTGGCGAGCGGGTGCTCGCGTGACAGTGGTTCCCACGGTTGTCAGAGAAACCACGCCCTGAGGCCTGGCAAACAGGAGCCCTCCGTGGCAGTGCTTGGGTGGCGGGGCTCCGAAGCTCCAGCCTGACCTCTCCACGGGGTCGACAGGACTGTCTCCGGATGCCAGGAGTCCTGGCAAAGGGCTGACCAGGATATTGAAAGCACAGGCGGAATCCGGGGGAAGCAGCCCGGCATCCTAGCCTCAGGCCTGCCCGGACGCTGAGAATGAGACTCTCCTCTGCTCCTGAGTGGACTGACCCCCTGAAACTTTTGAACGGCCACTAGATCCCAGGTGTTTTTTGATTTTCCCTGGTATTCATGCAAAGGTTACCTGAGCAACCCTTACCTGTACCACACGGTACAGGCCTGGACTCCATAGATTCTTTCGCCATCGCCCCATATGCCCTCGGCGACACAGGTTCACACCATCTGCTCTAGGGTGCGCCACTGCCACGTGTGGTCACATTGGCGCCAGCTCGGAATCGCCCCTGGACCTCTTGACACGTGTGCTGGAAAGCGGGATCAGCTTGCAGGAGCCCCAGGCCCTTTCTAATCAGGGCAGCCCACTGCTCTTTCAAAGAAGGGAGGCAGAGGGCTCACGGGTCAGTGAACTTTCAGCTGACACCACTCCTTGGGGCCCATGCGATCATTCTGGGCTGCAGCGAGGCCCTGCCTGCCTCAGTAGATGTGCTCAGCCCATCCATTCTCACCCGGAAGGGTCCAGAATGGGATCTGACGGGGTTCGTGAGATGACCCCAGTAGGCGCCCTGAAGCTCCCCCTCCCCCTGTGGAGATCCGCTCAAGGAGGTCCTGAAGACGGGACTCCTGGGGGTTTGATCCTGGGACGCCGCCCGCGGCCGCCTCTCCCACTCGGCCACCTCCTGGACCCCGGATGTAGCCGCTGCCAAGGCTGCAGCAGGAGATCCCCTGACGTGTAGCGGCCACAGTCGTCGTTTCAAGGGGACCCAGCCTGACTGCCAGCAGCGGAGCGCGGGGCGGCCCAGCCAATGCGCATGCGCGAGTGGCGAGCGGGTGCTAGCGTCACAGTGGTTCCCACGGTTGTCAGAGAAACCACGCCCTGAGGCCTGACAAACAGGAGCCCTCTGTGGCAGTGCTTGTGTGGCGGGGCTCCGAGGCTCCAGCCTGACCTCTCCACGGGCTCCACAGGATTGTCTCTGGATTCCAGGAGTCGTGGCAAAGAGCTGACCAGGATGTTGGAGGCACAGGCGGAGTTCTGGAGAAGCAGCGCTGCATGCCAGCCTCAGGCCCGCCCGGACGCTGCTCGGGTGAGTCTCCCCAGAAGTCGTGCCCCCGTGATCGCGAGGACGGGTCTGCCTGCAGGCCCATGGGTAGCTCTCTCAACCGAGGGTCGTTCTGGTCGAGGGCCGAACCCGTAGCCTCAGCGGCTGCCTGGGGATGTTTGTCTCTGCGCCCCTGCTGTATGACTGCCTGTGTGTGTATGTGTTTGTGTGTCTCCCATTTTGGCTTCTCTCTCTGTCTCTCACTCTCTGTGACATTCTTCCCGTCTCTCTGTCCGTTGTTGTGAGTGTGTGTGTGTGTGTGTGTGTGTGTGTGTGTGTGTGTGTCTGTCTGACGGGAGGAAAGTACCCTGGGTGCCAAAAAGCGATTC
>NW_022323927.1:0-3324 GCF_002776525.5 Piliocolobus tephrosceles
GAATCGCTTTTTGGCACCCAGGGTACTTTCCTCCCGTCAGACAGACACACACACACACACACACACACACACACACACACACACTCACAACAACGGACAGAGAGACGGGAAGAATGTCACAGAGAGTGAGAGACAGAGAGAGAAGCCAAAATGGGAGACACACAAACACATACACACACAGGCAGTCATACAGCAGGGGCGCAGAGACAAACATCCCCAGGCAGCCGCTGAGGCTACGGGTTCGGCCCTCGACCAGAACGACCCTCGGTTGAGAGAGCTACCCATGGGCCTGCAGGCAGACCCGTCCTCGCGATCACGGGGGCACGACTTCTGGGGAGACTCACCCGAGCAGCGTCCGGGCGGGCCTGAGGCTGGCATGCAGCGCTGCTTCTCCAGAACTCCGCCTGTGCCTCCAACATCCTGGTCAGCTCTTTGCCACGACTCCTGGAATCCAGAGACAATCCTGTGGAGCCCGTGGAGAGGTCAGGCTGGAGCCTCGGAGCCCCGCCACACAAGCACTGCCACAGAGGGCTCCTGTTTGTCAGGCCTCAGGGCGTGGTTTCTCTGACAACCGTGGGAACCACTGTGACGCTAGCACCCGCTCGCCACTCGCGCATGCGCATTGGCTGGGCCGCCCCGCGCTCCGCTGCTGGCAGTCAGGCTGGGTCCCCTTGAAACGACGACTGTGGCCGCTACACGTCAGGGGATCTCCTGCTGCAGCCTTGGCAGCGGCTACATCCGGGGTCCAGGAGGTGGCCGAGTGGGAGAGGCGGCCGCGGGCGGCGTCCCAGGATCAAACCCCCAGGAGTCCCGTCTTCAGGACCTCCTTGAGCGGATCTCCACAGGGGGAGGGGGAGCTTCAGGGCGCCTACTGGGGTCATCTCACGAACCCCGTCAGATCCCATTCTGGACCCTTCCGGGTGAGAATGGATGGGCTGAGCACATCTACTGAGGCAGGCAGGGCCTCGCTGCAGCCCAGAATGATCGCATGGGCCCCAAGGAGTGGTGTCAGCTGAAAGTTCACTGACCCGTGAGCCCTCTGCCTCCCTTCTTTGAAAGAGCAGTGGGCTGCCCTGATTAGAAAGGGCCTGGGGCTCCTGCAAGCTGATCCCGCTTTCCAGCACACGTGTCAAGAGGTCCAGGGGCGATTCCGAGCTGGCGCCAATGTGACCACACGTGGCAGTGGCGCACCCTAGAGCAGATGGTGTGAACCTGTGTCGCCGAGGGCATATGGGGCGATGGCGAAAGAATCTATGGAGTCCAGGCCTGTACCGTGTGGTACAGGTAAGGGTTGCTCAGGTAACCTTTGCATGAATACCAGGGAAAATCAAAAAACACCTGGGATCTAGTGGCCGTTCAAAAGTTTCAGGGGGTCAGTCCACTCAGGAGCAGAGGAGAGTCTCATTCTCAGCGTCCGGGCAGGCCTGAGGCTAGGATGCCGGGCTGCTTCCCCCGGATTCCGCCTGTGCTTTCAATATCCTGGTCAGCCCTTTGCCAGGACTCCTGGCATCCGGAGACAGTCCTGTCGACCCCGTGGAGAGGTCAGGCTGGAGCTTCGGAGCCCCGCCACCCAAGCACTGCCACGGAGGGCTCCTGTTTGCCAGGCCTCAGGGCGTGGTTTCTCTGACAACCGTGGGAACCACTGTCACGCGAGCACCCGCTCGCCACTCGCGCATGCGCATTGGCTGAGACGTCCCGTGCTCCGCTGCTGGCAAGGATTCCTTATTTAATAAGTGGTGCTGGGAAAATTGGCTAGCCATAAGTAGAAAGCCGAAACTGGATCCTTTCCTTACTCCTTATACAAACATTAATCCAAGATGGATTAGAGACTTAAATGTTAGACCTCATACCATAAAAACCCTAGAAGAAAACCTAGGTAGTACCATTCAGGACATAGGCATGGGCAAGGACTTCATGTCTAAAACACCAAAAGCGACGGCAGCAAAAGCCAAAATTGACAACTGGCATCTAATTAAACGAAAGAGCTTCTGCACAGCAAAAGAAACTACCATCAGAGTGAACGGGCCACCTACAGAATGAGAGAAAGTTTTTGCAATCTACTCACCTGACAAAGGGCTAATATCCAGAACCTACAAAGAACTCAAACAAATTTACAAGAATAAAACAAACAACCCCACCAGACAGTGGGCAAAGGATATGAACAGACATTTCTCAAGAGAGGACATTCATACAGCCAACAGACACATGAAAAAATGCTCATCATCACTGGCCATCAGAGAAATGCAAATCAAAACCACAATGAGATACCATCTCACACCAGTGAGAATGGCAATCATTCAAAAGTCAGGAAACAATAGGTGCTGGAGAGGATGTGGAGAAACAGGAACACTTTTACACTGTTGGTGGGACTGTAAACTAGTTCCATCATTAGGGAAAGCAGTATGGCGATTCTTCAAAGATCTAGAACTAGATGTCCCATACGATCCAGCCATCCCATTACTGGATATATACCCAAAGGATCATAAATCATGCTGCTATAAAGACACATGCACAAGTATGTTTATTGCGGCACTATTCACAATAGCAAAGACTTGGAATCAACCCAAATGTCCATCAGTGACAGACTGGATTAAGGAAATGTGGCACATATACACCATGGAATACTATGCAGCCATGAAAAAGGATGAGTTTGTGTCCTTTGTAGGGATATGGATGCAGCTGGAAACCCTGAGTCTTAGCAAACGACCACAAGAACAGAAAACCAAACACCCCGTGTTCTCGCTTATAGGTGGGAACTGAACAATGAGATCACTTGGATTCGGGAAGGGGAACATCACACACCGGGGCCTATCATGGGGAGTGGGGAGGGGGGAGGGATCGCATTGGGAGTTATACCTGATGTAAATGACGAGTTCATGGGTGCTGAAGACTTCATGGGTGCAGCACAGCAACACGGCACAAGTATACATATGTAACAAACCTGCATGTTATGCACGTGTACCCTAGAACTTAAAGTATAATAAAAAAACAAACAAACAAACAAACCAACAAACAAAAACGATGGCCGCTGGGTGCCAGGGACTCTCCTACTGCAGCCTTGGCAGCGGCTGCATGCGGGGTCCAGGCGGGGACTGCGTGGGAGAGGCGGCCGCCGGCGGCGTTCCAGGATCAAACCCCCAGGAGTCCCGTCTTCAGGACCTCCTTGAGCCGATCTCCACCGGGGAAGGGGGAGCTTCAGGGCGCCTGCTGGGGTCATCTCACGACCTCCCGTCAGATCCCATTCTGGACGCCTCCGGGTGAGAATGGATGGGCTGAGTCCACTACTGAGGCAGGCAGGGCCTGGCTGCAGCCCAGATGATCGCA
>NW_022323928.1:0-3129 GCF_002776525.5 Piliocolobus tephrosceles
TGCGATCATCTGGGCTGCAGCCAGGCCCTGCCTGCCTCAGTAGTGGATTCAGCCCATCCATTCTCACCCGGAGGCGTCCAGAATGGGATCTGACGGGGGGTCGTGAGATGACCCCAGCAGGCGCCCTGAAGCTCCCCCTTCCCCGGTGGAGATCGGCTCAAGGAGGTCCTGAAGACGGGACTCCTGGGGGTTTGATCCTGGAACGCCGCCGGCGGCCGCCTCTCCCACGCAGTCCCCGCCTGGACCCCGCATGCAGCCGCTGCCAAGGCTGCAGTAGGAGAGTCCCTGGCACCCAGCGGCCATCTTTTTATTTTGTTTTGTTTTGTTTTGTTTTTTGTTTTTTGTTTTTTTTTATTATTCTTTAAGTTCTAGGGTACACGTGCATAACATGCAGGTTTTTTACATATGTATACTTGTGCCGTGTTGGTGTGCTGCACCCATGAACTCTTCAGCACCCATGAACTCGTCATTTACATCAGGTATAACTCCCAATGCAATCCCTCCCCCCTCCCCCCTCCCCATGATAGGCCCCGGTGTGTGATGTTCCCCTTCCCGAATCCAAGTGATCTCATTGTTCAGTTCCCACCTATAAGCGAGAACATGGGGTGTTTGGTTTTCTGTTCTTGTGGTCGTTTGCTAAGACTCAGGGTTTCCAGCTGCATCCATATCCCTACAAAGGACACAAACTCATCCTTTTTCATGGCTGCATAGTATTCCATGGTGTATATGTGCCACATTTCCTTAATCCAGTCTGTCACTGATGGACATTTGGGTTGATTCCAAGTCTTTGCTATTGTGAATAGTGCCGCAATAAACATACTTGTGCATGTGTCTTTATAGCAGCATGATTTATGATCCTTTGGGTATATATCCAGTAATGGGATGGCTGGATCGTATGGTACATCTAGTTGTAGATCTTTGAAGAATCGCCATACTGCTTTCCCTAATGATGGAACTAGTTTACAGTCCCACCAACAGTGTAAAAGTGTTCCTGTTTCTCCACATCCTCTCCAGCACCTATTGTTTCCTGACTTTTTAATGATTGCCATTCTCACTGGTGTGAGATGGTATCTCATTGTGGTTTTGATTTGCATTTCTCTGATGGCCAGTGATGATGAGCATTTTTTCATGTGTCTGTTGGCTGTATGAATGTCCTCTCTTGAGAAATGTCTGTTCATATCCTTTGCCCACTGTCTGATGGGGTTGTTTGTTTTATTCTTGTAAATTTGTTTGAGTTCTTTGTAGGTTCTGGATATTAGCCCTTTGTCAGGTGAGTAGATTGCAAAAACTTTCTCTCATTCTGTAGGTGGCCCGTTCACTCTGATGGTAGTTTCTTTTGCTGTGCAGAAGCTCTTTCGTTTAATTAGATCCCAGTTGTCAATTTTGGCTTTTGCTGCCGTCGCTTTTGGTGTTTTAGACATGAAGTCCTTGCCCATGCCTATGTCCTGAATGGTACTACCTAGGTTTTCTTCTAGGGTTTTTATGGTATGAGGTCTAACATTTAAGTCTCTAATCCATCTTGGATTAATGTTTGTATAAGGAGTAAGGAAAGGATCCAGTTTCGGCTTTCTACTTATGGCTAGCCAATTTTCCCAGCACCACTTATTAAATAAGGAATCCTTGCCAGCAGCGGAGCACGGGACGTCTCAGCCAATGCGCATGCGCGAGTGGCGAGCGGGTGCTCGCGTGACAGTGGTTCCCACGGTTGTCAGAGAAACCACGCCCTGAGGCCTGGCAAACAGGAGCCCTCCGTGGCAGTGCTTGGGTGGCGGGGCTCCGAAGCTCCAGCCTGACCTCTCCACGGGGTCGACAGGACTGTCTCCGGATGCCAGGAGTCCTGGCAAAGGGCTGACCAGGATATTGAAAGCACAGGCGGAATCCGGGGGAAGCAGCCCGGCATCCTAGCCTCAGGCCTGCCCGGACGCTGAGAATGAGACTCTCCTCTGCTCCTGAGTGGACTGACCCCCTGAAACTTTTGAACGGCCACTAGATCCCAGGTGTTTTTTGATTTTCCCTGGTATTCATGCAAAGGTTACCTGAGCAACCCTTACCTGTACCACACGGTACAGGCCTGGACTCCATAGATTCTTTCGCCATCGCCCCATATGCCCTCGGCGACACAGGTTCACACCATCTGCTCTAGGGTGCGCCACTGCCATGTGTGGTCACATTGGCGCCAGCTCGGAATCGCCCCTGGACCTCTTGACACGTGTGCTGGAAAGCGGGATCAGCTTGCAGGAGCCCCAGGCCCTTTCTAATCAGGGCAGCCCACTGCTCTTTCAAAGAAGGGAGGCAGAGGGCTCACGGGTCAGTGAACTTTCAGCTGACACCGCTCCTTGGGGCCCATGCGATCATTCTGGGCTGCAGCGAGGCCCTGCCTGCCTCAGTAGATGTGCTCAGCCCATCCATTCTCACCCGGAAGGGTCCAGAATGGGATCTGACGGGGTTCGTGAGATGACCCCAGTAGGCGCCCTGAAGCTCCCCCTCCCCCTGTGGAGATCCGCTCAAGGAGGTCCTGAAGAAGGGACTCCTGGGGGTTTGATCCTGGGACGCCGCCCGCGGCCGCCTCTCCCACTCGGCCACCTCCTGGACCCCGGATGTAGCCGCTGCCAAGGCTGCAGCAGGAGATCCCCTGACGTCTAGCGGCCACAGTCGTCGTTTCAAGGGGACCCAGCCTGACTGCCAGCAGCGGAGCGCGGGGCGGCCCAGCCAATGCGCATGCGCGAGTGGCGAGCGGGTGCTAGCGTCACAGTGGTTCCCACGGTTGTCAGAGAAACCACGCCCTGAGGCCCGACAAACAGGAGCCCTCCGTGGCAGTGCTTGTGTGGCGGGGCTCCGAGGCTCCAGCCTGACCTCTCCACGGGCTCCACAGGATTGTCTCTGGATTCCAGGAGTCGTGGCAAAGAGCTGACCAGGATGTTGGAGGCACAGGCGGAGTTCTGGAGAAGCAGCGCTGCATGCCAGCCTCAGGCCCGCCCGGACGCTGCTCGGGTGAGTCTCCCCAGAAGTCGTGCCCCCGTGATCGCGAGGACGGGTCTGCCTGCAGGCCCGTGGGTAGCTCTCTCAACCGAGGGTCGTTCTGGTCGAGGGCCGAACCCGTAGCCTCAGCGGCTGCCTGGGGATGTTTGT
>NW_022323929.1:0-3129 GCF_002776525.5 Piliocolobus tephrosceles
ACAAACATCCCCAGGCAGCCGCTGAGGCTACGGGTTCGGCCCTCGACCAGAACGACCCTCGGTTGAGAGAGCTACCCACGGGCCTGCAGGCAGACCCGTCCTCGCGATCACGGGGGCACGACTTCTGGGGAGACTCACCCGAGCAGCGTCCGGGCGGGCCTGAGGCTGGCATGCAGCGCTGCTTCTCCAGAACTCCGCCTGTGCCTCCAACATCCTGGTCAGCTCTTTGCCACGACTCCTGGAATCCAGAGACAATCCTGTGGAGCCCGTGGAGAGGTCAGGCTGGAGCCTCGGAGCCCCGCCACACAAGCACTGCCACGGAGGGCTCCTGTTTGTCGGGCCTCAGGGCGTGGTTTCTCTGACAACCGTGGGAACCACTGTGACGCTAGCACCCGCTCGCCACTCGCGCATGCGCATTGGCTGGGCCGCCCCGCGCTCCGCTGCTGGCAGTCAGGCTGGGTCCCCTTGAAACGACGACTGTGGCCGCTAGACGTCAGGGGATCTCCTGCTGCAGCCTTGGCAGCGGCTACATCCGGGGTCCAGGAGGTGGCCGAGTGGGAGAGGCGGCCGCGGGCGGCGTCCCAGGATCAAACCCCCAGGAGTCCCTTCTTCAGGACCTCCTTGAGCGGATCTCCACAGGGGGAGGGGGAGCTTCAGGGCGCCTACTGGGGTCATCTCACGAACCCCGTCAGATCCCATTCTGGACCCTTCCGGGTGAGAATGGATGGGCTGAGCACATCTACTGAGGCAGGCAGGGCCTCGCTGCAGCCCAGAATGATCGCATGGGCCCCAAGGAGCGGTGTCAGCTGAAAGTTCACTGACCCGTGAGCCCTCTGCCTCCCTTCTTTGAAAGAGCAGTGGGCTGCCCTGATTAGAAAGGGCCTGGGGCTCCTGCAAGCTGATCCCGCTTTCCAGCACACGTGTCAAGAGGTCCAGGGGCGATTCCGAGCTGGCGCCAATGTGACCACACATGGCAGTGGCGCACCCTAGAGCAGATGGTGTGAACCTGTGTCGCCGAGGGCATATGGGGCGATGGCGAAAGAATCTATGGAGTCCAGGCCTGTACCGTGTGGTACAGGTAAGGGTTGCTCAGGTAACCTTTGCATGAATACCAGGGAAAATCAAAAAACACCTGGGATCTAGTGGCCGTTCAAAAGTTTCAGGGGGTCAGTCCACTCAGGAGCAGAGGAGAGTCTCATTCTCAGCGTCCGGGCAGGCCTGAGGCTAGGATGCCGGGCTGCTTCCCCCGGATTCCGCCTGTGCTTTCAATATCCTGGTCAGCCCTTTGCCAGGACTCCTGGCATCCGGAGACAGTCCTGTCGACCCCGTGGAGAGGTCAGGCTGGAGCTTCGGAGCCCCGCCACCCAAGCACTGCCACGGAGGGCTCCTGTTTGCCAGGCCTCAGGGCGTGGTTTCTCTGACAACCGTGGGAACCACTGTCACGCGAGCACCCGCTCGCCACTCGCGCATGCGCATTGGCTGAGACGTCCCGTGCTCCGCTGCTGGCAAGGATTCCTTATTTAATAAGTGGTGCTGGGAAAATTGGCTAGCCATAAGTAGAAAGCCGAAACTGGATCCTTTCCTTACTCCTTATACAAACATTAATCCAAGATGGATTAGAGACTTAAATGTTAGACCTCATACCATAAAAACCCTAGAAGAAAACCTAGGTAGTACCATTCAGGACATAGGCATGGGCAAGGACTTCATGTCTAAAACACCAAAAGCGACGGCAGCAAAAGCCAAAATTGACAACTGGGATCTAATTAAACGAAAGAGCTTCTGCACAGCAAAAGAAACTACCATCAGAGTGAACGGGCCACCTACAGAATGAGAGAAAGTTTTTGCAATCTACTCACCTGACAAAGGGCTAATATCCAGAACCTACAAAGAACTCAAACAAATTTACAAGAATAAAACAAACAACCCCATCAGACAGTGGGCAAAGGATATGAACAGACATTTCTCAAGAGAGGACATTCATACAGCCAACAGACACATGAAAAAATGCTCATCATCACTGGCCATCAGAGAAATGCAAATCAAAACCACAATGAGATACCATCTCACACCAGTGAGAATGGCAATCATTAAAAAGTCAGGAAACAATAGGTGCTGGAGAGGATGTGGAGAAACAGGAACACTTTTACACTGTTGGTGGGACTGTAAACTAGTTCCATCATTAGGGAAAGCAGTATGGCGATTCTTCAAAGATCTACAACTAGATGTACCATACGATCCAGCCATCCCATTACTGGATATATACCCAAAGGATCATAAATCATGCTGCTATAAAGACACATGCACAAGTATGTTTATTGCGGCACTATTCACAATAGCAAAGACTTGGAATCAACCCAAATGTCCATCAGTGACAGACTGGATTAAGGAAATGTGGCACATATACACCATGGAATACTATGCAGCCATGAAAAAGGATGAGTTTGTGTCCTTTGTAGGGATATGGATGCAGCTGGAAACCCTGAGTCTTAGCAAACGACCACAAGAACAGAAAACCAAACACCCCATGTTCTCGCTTATAGGTGGGAACTGAACAATGAGATCACTTGGATTCGGGAAGGGGAACATCACACACCGGGGCCTATCATGGGGAGGGGGGAGGGGGGAGGGATTGCATTGGGAGTTATACCTGATGTAAATGACGAGTTCATGGGTGCTGAAGAGTTCATGGGTGCAGCACACCAACACGGCACAAGTATACATATGTAAAAAACCTGCATGTTATGCACGTGTACCCTAGAACTTAAAGAATAATAAAAAAAAACAAAAAACAAAAAACAAAACAAAACAAAACAAAATAAAAAGATGGCCGCTGGGTGCCAGGGACTCTCCTACTGCAGCCTTGGCAGCGGCTGCATGCGGGGTCCAGGCGGGGACTGCGTGGGAGAGGCGGCCGCCGGCGGCGTTCCAGGATCAAACCCCCAGGAGTCCCGTCTTCAGGACCTCCTTGAGCCGATCTCCACCGGGGAAGGGGGAGCTTCAGGGCGCCTGCTGGGGTCATCTCACGACCCCCCGTCAGATCCCATTCTGGACGCCTCCGGGTGAGAATGGATGGGCTGAATCCACTACTGAGGCAGGCAGGGCCTGGCTGCAGCCCAGATGATCGCA
>NW_022323930.1:0-1176 GCF_002776525.5 Piliocolobus tephrosceles
CGTGAGTGTTTTGAAAAAGCTCCACAGATAACCCTGAGGCTCAGCCAGACTTGAGAAGCCCTGGACCAGCTAGCGCAGCAGGGGGTCTCAGATATGATCACTTGCGGACCCCAGGGAAAAGGCTTGATCAACTCTGCATTGAAAGTTAAACAAATAAAGAGACCAGTGGAACAGGACAGACAGTCTAGAGAAAGACCCATAGGGACTTCCTGAAAACACTGGTGTATTTAGAATGATTGTTAGCTGAGAACTTCTATCTCACTGCAGAGAGGCAGTATGCCTTCTCCAACTCTCTCATTCTTCCTGCCTCTGTACTCAGGCTGTGGTCTCCAAGAACAGACGATGTGCCCTCTCCAACTCTCCCATCCTTCCCTGCCTCACTGCTCACTCTGCAGCTCTGCTGGGTGCCTTCTCTGCCCATCTCCTCCAGGCAAGCTCAGCCTCACACCAAGTCCCATCCCAAATGCCCCCCTCATCAAGCTCAGCTTGACTCCCTTCATTGTACTTGAGTGAGTTCCTTCCCTATGATCTCGCTGTCATCTGAGCATCCATTTATTCTAGCACATGTGCAATCAGATTTCAATTGTCTGCCTGTATGCCTGTCTTCCAACAAGACTTTGAGCTTCGAGAGTTCAGTGATCATGTATATTTATCTGTTGGCTCCAGTACTTAGCATAGCACTTTTCACATATAACAGGCCCTTACAAATACTTGATGCTTGACTGAAATAACAAGGAAAAAAAACCCACAGAAACCAAAAAGGATTGAAAGAATGTATGAACAAATGGATGAATAAATGAACAATGAGCATAGAAATGGATGATGCTCAAGAAACTGAGCCAAGTACTGGCTCTGCCATTGAGTTATTTACAACTTGGACTCTTTGTTTCCTTTCTCTAAGCCTTAAGTCCTTCATCTTACAGGGGGAATCTGGGGGTACCTTATCCTCAAATTCCCTTCCAATTCTCACTTCATAGGAGCAATGAGAACTCCCTCAGCTGGACCAGAGAGCACTGACCACAGAAGTGGTTCCCAAACAGCCAGTCATTGGAATCACCTGGAAAGCCTGTGAACACCTGAGACTCCGAACCCCACCAGACCCACTGAACCACAGCCTCACAGAGGGGACCGTGAGTGTTTTGAAAAAGCTCCACAGATAACCCTGAGGCTCAGCCA
>NW_022323931.1:0-3349 GCF_002776525.5 Piliocolobus tephrosceles
CTCTGATGGTAGTTTGTATTTCTGTGGGGTCGGTGGTGATATCCCCTTTATCATTTTTATTGCATCTATTTGATTCTTCTCTCTTTTCTTCTTTATTAGTCTTGCTAGCAGTCTGTCAAATTTGTTGATCTTTTCATAAAACCAACTCCTGGATTCATTGATTTTTTGGAGGGTTTTTGTGTCTCTATCTCCTTCAGTTCTGCTCTGATCTTAGTTATTTCTTGCCTTCTGCTAGCTTTTGAATGTGTTTGCTCTTGCTTCTCTAGTTCTTTTAGTTGTGATGTTAGAGTGTTCATTTTAGATACTTCCTGCTTTCTCTTGTGGGCATTTAGTGCTATAAATTTCCCTCTACACACTGCTTTAAATGTGTCCCAGAGATTCTGGTATGTTGTATCTTTGTTCTCATTGGTTTCAAAGAACATCTTTATCTCTGCCTTCATTTCGTTATGTACCCAGTAATCATTCAGGAGCAGGTTATTCAGTTCCATGTAGTTGAGCGGTTTTGATTGAGTTTCTTAGTCCTGAGTTCTAGTTTGATTGCACTGTGGTCTGAGACACAGTTTGTTATAATTTCTGTTTTTGTACATTTGCTGAGGAGTGCTTTACTTCCAATTATGTGGTCAATTTTGGAATAAGTGTGATGTGGTGCTGAGAAGAATGTATATTCTGTTGATTTGGGGTGGAGAGTTTTGTAGATGTCTATTAGGTCTGCTTGCTGCAGAGATGAGTTCAATTCCTGTATATCCGTGTTAACTTACTGACTCGTTCATCTGTCTAATGTTGACAGTGGGGTGTTGAAGTCTCCCATTATTATTGTATGAGAGTCTAAGTCCCTTTGTAAGTCTCTAAAGACTTGCTTTATGAATCTGGGTGCTCCTGTATTGGGTCCATATATATTTAGGATAGTTAGCTCTTCCTGTTCAATTGATCCCTTTACCATTATGTAATGGCTTTCTTTGTCTCTTTTGATCTTGATGGTTTAAAGTCTGTTTTATCAGAGACTAGGATTGCAACCCCTGCTTTTTTTTGTTCTCCATTTGCTTGGTAGATCTTCCTCCATCCCTTTATTTTGAGCCTATGTATGTCTCTGCATGTGAGATGGGTCTCCTGAATACAGCAGACTGATGGGTCTTGACTCTTCATCCAGTTGGCCAGTCTGTGTCTTTTAATTGGAGCATTTAGTCCATTTACATTTAAGGTTAATATTGTTATGTGTGAACTTGATCCTGCCATTATGATATTAACTGGTTATTTTGCTCATTAGTTGATGCAGTTTCTTCCTAGCCTTGATGGTCTTTACATTTTGGCATGTTTTTGCAATGGCTGGTACCGGTTGTTCCTTTCCATGTTTAGGGCTTCCTTCAGGGTCTCTTGTAAGGCAGGCCTGGTGGTGACAAAATCTCTAAGCATTTGCTTATCTGTGAAGGATTTTCTTTCTCCTTCACTTATGAAACTTAGTTTGGCTGGATATGAAATTCTGGGTTTAAAATTCTTTTATTTAAGAACGTTGAATATTGGCCCCCACTCTCTTCTGGCTTGTAGAGTTTCTGCCGACAGATCTGCTGTTAGTCTGATGGGCTTCCCTTTGTTGGTAACCCGACCTTTCTCTCTGGCTGCCCTTAAGATTTTTTCCTTCATTTCAACTTTGGTGAATCTGGCAATTAAGTGTCTTGGAGTTGCTCTTCTCGAGGAGTATCTTTGTGGCATTCTCTGTCCTGAATTTGAATGTTGGCCTGCCCTACTAGGTTGGGGACGTTCTCCTGGATGATATCCTGAAGAGTGTTTTCCAACTTGGTTCCATTTTCTCCCTCACTTTCACGCACCCCAATCAGACGTAGATTTGGTCTTTTTACATAATCCCATACTTCTTGCAGGCTTTGTTCATTTCTTTTTCTTCTTTTTTCTTTAGACTTCTCTTCTTGCTTCATTTCATTCATTTGATCCTCAATCGCTGATACTCTTTCTTCCAGTTGATTGAGTCTGTTACTGAAGCTTGTGCATTTGTCACGTATTTCTTGTGTCATGGTTTTCATCTCTGTCAGTTTGTTTATGGCCTTCTCTGCATTAGTTATTGTGGTTATCAATTCTTCCACTCTTTTTCAAGATTTTTAGTTTCTTTGCACTGGGTACGTAATTCCTCCTTTAGCTCTGAGAAGTTTGATGGTCTGAAGCCTTCTTCTTTCATCTCGTCAAAGTCATTCTCTGTCCAGCTTTGATCCGTTGCTGGCTATGAGCTACGTTCCTTTGGAGGGGGAGATGCCCTGTTATTCTTTGAATTTTCAGCTTTTCTGCCCTACTTTTTCCCCATCTTTGTGGTTTTATCTGCCTCTGGTCATTGATGATGGTGACTTACTGATGGGGTTTTGGTGTGGGTGTCCTTACTGTTTGTTAGTTTTCCTTCTAACAGTCAGGACGCTCAGCTGTAGGCCTGTTGGAGATTGCTTGAGGTCCACTCCAGATCCTGTTTGCCTGGGTGTCAGCAGCAGAGGCTGCAGAAGATGGAATACTGCTGAACAGCAAGTGTCCCTGTCTGATTCTTGCTTTGGAAGCTTCCTCTCAGGCGTGTACTCCACCGTGTGAGGTGTGGGGTGTCGGTCTGCCCCTAGTGGAGGATGTCTCCTAGTTAGGCTACTCAGGCGTCAGGGACCCACTTGAGCAGGCAGTCTGTCCATTCTCAGATCTCAACCTCCGTGTTGGGAGATCCACTGCTCTCTTCAAAGTTGTCAGACAGAGTCGTTTGCGTCTGCAGAGGTTTCTGCTGCTTTTTGTTGTTGTTGTTGTTGTTGTTGTTGTTTAGCTGTGCCCTGTCCCCAGAGGTGGAGTCTACAGAGACTGGCAGGCCGCCTTGAGCTGCTATGAGCTCCACCCAGTTCGATCTTCCCAGGGCTTTGTTTACCTACTTAAGCCTCAGCAATTGCGGGCGCCCCTCCCTCAGCCTTGCTGCTGCCTTGCAGTTAGATCGCAGACTGCTGTGCTAGCAATGAGGAAGGCTCCGTGGGCGTGGGACCCTCCCGGCCAGGTGTGGGACATAATCTCCTGGTGTGCCCATTTGCTTAAAGCGCAGTATTGGGGTGGGGGTTACCTGATTTTCCAGGTGTTGTGTGTCTCAGTTCCTCTGGCTAGGAAAAAGGATTCCCTTCCCCCTTGAGCTTCCCAGGTGAGGTGATGCCTCGCCCTGCTTCAGCTCTCGCTCGTCGGGCTGCAACAGCTGACCAGCACTGATTGTCCGGCACTCCCTAGTGAGGTAAACCCAGTACCTCAGTTGAAAATGCAGAAATCACCTGTCTTCTGTGTCGCTTGCGCTGGGAGTTGGAGACTGGAGCTGTTCCTATTCAGCCATCTTGCTCCG
>NW_022323932.1:0-1176 GCF_002776525.5 Piliocolobus tephrosceles
TGGCTGAGCCTCAGGGTTATCTGTGGAGCTTTTTCAAAACACTCACGGTCCCCTCTGTGAGGCTGTGGTTCAGTGGGTCTGGTGGGGTTCGGAGTCTCAGGTGTTCACAGGCTTTCCAGGTGATTCCAATGACTGGCTGTTTGGGAACCACTTCTGTGGTCAGTGCTCTCTGGTCCAGCTGAGGGAGTTCTCATTGCTCCTATGAAGTGAGAATTGGAAGGGAATTTGAGGATAAGGTACCCCCAGATTCCCCCTGTAAGATGAAGGACTTAAGGCTTAGAGAAAGGAAACAAAGAGTCCAAGTTGTAAATAACTCAATGGCAGAGCCAGTACTTGGCTCAGTTTCTTGAGCATCATCCATTTCTATGCTCATTGTTCATTTATTCATCCATTTGTTCATACATTCTTTCAATCCTTTTTGGTTTCTGTGGGTTTTTTTTCCTTGTTATTTCAGTCAAGCATCAAGTATTTGTAAGGGCCTGTTATATGTGAAAAGTGCTATGCTAAGTACTGGAGCCAACAGATAAATATACATGATCACTGAACTCTCGAAGCTCAAAGTCTTGTTGGAAGACAGGCATACAGGCAGACAATTGAAATCTGATTGCACATGTGCTAGAATAAATGGATGCTCAGATGACAGCGAGATCATAGGGAAGGAACTCACTCAAGTACAATGAAGGGAGTCAAGCTGAGCTTGATGAGGGGGGCATTTGGGATGGGACTTGGTGTGAGGCTGAGCTTGCCTGGAGGAGATGGGCAGAGAAGGCACCCAGCAGAGCTGCAGAGTGAGCAGTGAGGCAGGGAAGGATGGGAGAGTTGGAGAGGGCACATCGTCTGTTCTTGGAGACCACAGCCTGAGTACAGAGGCAGGAAGAATGAGAGAGTTGGAGAAGGCATACTGCCTCTCTGCAGTGAGATAGAAGTTCTCAGCTAACAATCATTCTAAATACACCAGTGTTTTCAGGAAGTCCCTATGGGTCTTTCTCTAGACTGTCTGTCCTGTTCCACTGGTCTCTTTATTTGTTTAACTTTCAATGCAGAGTTGATCAAGCCTTTTCCCTGGGGTCCGCAAGTGATCATATCTGAGACCCCCTGCTGCGCTAGCTGGTCCAGGGCTTCTCAAGTCTGGCTGAGCCTCAGGGTTATCTGTGGAGCTTTTTCAAAACACTCACG
>NW_022323933.1:0-4538 GCF_002776525.5 Piliocolobus tephrosceles
CTTCTATATAGACAGGGTAACAAGCTGATCTCTTTCTTTTCCCCACATTTTCCCTTTTTCTTTTCAACAAAACCACCATTGTCATCACAACACCGAGATTACATACTTCACAACATAACAGAATATCACAAAGTAAGTGGAGACTGGACGAGATCACAGGATGGTGTTGAAATTAAAATTAACGTTGCTAATGAAATTTTGGGCATGCGTAGTCATTGATAACATCTTATCAGGAAATAGGGTTTGAGAGCAGACAACCTGACTGACCAAAATTTATTAGGTGGGAATTTCTTCCTCCTAATAAGCCTGGGAGCACTACAGGAGGCCGGGGCTTATTTCATCCCTTCGGCTTCAACCGTAAAAGGCGGCACGCCTCCAAGGGGGTCGTTTATAGGCCTACCCTTAGAGCGCATTCTCTCTCTCAGGGATATTCCATGCTGAGAAAAAGAATTCAGCGATATCTCTCCTATTTGTGTGCAAAAGGAGAAAAGATATGTCTCTGTCCGTCCGGCTCACCGGCGGCCAGTTCAAGGTTACCTCCCTTGTTTCCTGAACATAGCTGTTATCCTGTTCTTTTTTCAAGATGCCCAGATTTTGTATTGTTCAAACATACATGCTCCACAAACAATTTGTGCAGTTAAGGCAATCATCACAGGGTCCTGAGGTGACATATATCCTCCTCAGCTTACAAAGAAAATGATGAGATTAGGAGATTAAAGACATAGGAAATTACAAAAGTATAAATTTTGAAGAACTAATAAAATGTCCATGAAATCTTTATATTTTATGTTTTTCTGCTGTGGCTTCAGCCAGTCTCTCCAAGGAGGCGCTTTTCTTTGCATCTCCGATGGGTTCATTGTAGAACTTCAAATGTCTAGTGGGTATCCAAATAGGAAGCTGATTTTCTCCTGGTGAAACATAAGCAGAACCTCTTCCCCAGGTTATCACCTTCCCTATTCCCCATGTCCTATTTTTGTTGTCTTTCCACCAAATCAGTTTTCCTTCATGTGGACTGTTTTTTTTTTTTTTTTTTACCAGTAAGATGTTGTTCTGCAGAAGTAGTAGTCTGATTTCTATAAATGTTTAAAAAATTTAAAGTATAGAGTGCTAGATTAAGCTGCATCTGAGGAGAGGTACACTCCTTACTGTCTCCCCCTTTTTTTTGTTTAACTAACTGAGTTTTGAGTGTTCTATTAGTTCTTTCTACTATGGCCTGTCCTTGGGAATTATAAGGAATTCCTGTTTTATGTGTAATATTCCACTGATTTAAGAATTTTTGGAAAGCTTTGCTACAATAACCTGGTCCATTGTCAGTTTTAATTTTTTCTGGAACTCCCATCACAGCAAAACAAGATAATAAATATTTTTTAACATGGGAAGTACTTTCTCCTGTCTGGCATGTTGCCCATATGAAATGTGAATAAGTATCAACTGTTACATGAACATATAATAATTTTCCAAATGAAGGTACATGGGTAACATCCATTTGCCATAATGCATTAGGACATTAATGCCATTTTCATTTTTTCCTAATTCCTTTCCTGGTATATATCCCATTTTAGTCATGATTTTTTGACTCATGGGGCTGTATAATGGAGCAGGCATAATGATTTCTGCACCCCATTGTTGTAACAAATCTCGACCCCATAGATTAACAGGAATTGAAGTAATCATTGGCTGAACAGTACTTTCTTGATTATCTGGCCCTAAACAATGTAAAATCATTGTACTTTCATACACTTCTGAAGCTGTGCCTACGCCAACAATTCTTGTAACAGCCTTTTGTTTAGGCCAATTTTTTGGCCACTGATTTAAAGCAATGACAGAGATATCTGCTCCTGTGTCTACCAACCCTTCAAACTGTTTTCCTTGAATAATGGCCTTACACACAGGTCTGCTTTCAGAGACCATACTTGCCCAATATGCAGCCTTTCCTGCCAGATCAGTGCTTCTGAACCCTCCTGTTCTTTTTATCTCACTGTTTCCAATTTTAATATAAGGTAGGAGTAATAATTGAGCGATCCTGTCTCCTGGACTGGCACTCCAAGGAATTGAGGAACTAATAACCAATTGAATTTCACCTTCATAGTCTGAATCAACCACACCAGTATGAATTTGAACTCCTTTTAGATTTAAACTTCATCTTCCTAAGATTAGTCCTACAGTCCCCTCAGGCAATGGGCCGTATACCCCTGTGGGGATTTTTATTGGAAGCTCCCCTGGAAGCAGAGAGACTGCTTGTATAGTACATAAATCTACTGCTGCACTGCCACTTGTGGCGGGGGATAATTGCTGTATTGTGATAACTGGCTTATTCCCTTAGACACTTGCGACAGTGGGGGTTGTTGTTCCTGAAAACCCTGAGGAACAAAGGGTTGAATTTGGAATGCCCCAGTTTGTTGTGGGGCTTGAGGCTGGCCCCTCCTCTCGTTTCCCGACAGTGGTTGCCCATTTTTATCAAATTTAGAATGGCATTGATTACCCCAATGTTTTCCCTTTTTACATCTTGGACATAGGCCAGGTGGCCCTTTATCTGTTGTTGTAGTAACTTGAGTAGTTACATTTTGTTTATTTGAGACTAGGCAATTCTTTTTTAGATGACCAATTTGACCACAATTATAACATTTTCTCCCAAATGTTTTTACTTGTCCTCCTAAAGCAACTCCTGTGATTGCCTGAGCCATAAGCATAGCTTTATGCATAGCTCATCCAATTCCATCGCAGGCTTTAACGTACTCTGAGATTACATCTGATTCTGCGGGAACCTTTCCTTTTAACGGCTTAATGGCTGATTGACAATCCGGATTGGAGTTTTCATATGCCATCAACTCCACTATGACTTTATGGGCATTTTCATCGGTAATTGACTTTTGAGCAGCATCTTGAAGTCTTGCTACGAAATCTGGGTAGGGCTCTTTACAGCCTTGTCTTACTGTATTAAAGGAAGGGCAGGCGGTTCCTGGGTCTTGGATTTTCTCCCAGGCCCTAAGGCAGATAGCCCTGATTTGCTCAATGGCCTCATTTGGCATTATTACTTGTTGGTCAACAGTGCTCCAATTTTGACCTATTCCTAATAGTTGATCTGCATCTATGTTAATTGGAGGATTGGCAGTCCTATTTCTTTGGACCTGTACTTGTGCCCCATCAATCCACCAAGTCTTAAATTGTAAAAATTGAGAGGGTGAGAGTGAGGATTTTGCCAGAATCTCCCAATCATAAGGAATGAGTCTATGCCCATGAGCAATGGAATCTAATAATGTTCTCATGTAAGGAGAATTGGGTCCATACTGTTTTACTCCTTCTTTCATTTCTTTTAGCATTTTTATAGAAAAGGACTGGTATCTGGCTTCTGCTACGGGATGCTCTCCCTCTTGGGCCCCTTCTCCAGGTGGTCTTGCTTCTAGTATTACTGGGAATTGCCACGCCTCAATATCTCCCTGTTTTCTTGCCTCATCAATAATTTTATGTATTGCACTACCCTGTGTACTAGGCAGTGCTGTAGGATTAAGTCTCATGGTGGGCAGCTGAGGATATGGCGCCCTGCCCTGTGGCACTGGAAATGTTCCTGGCTGTCCATACAGATTTTCTGGGGGCTGCCGATACTGCAGTTCAGCTGGCGGCCAGTATTGATAGGCTACTGGCAGCTGGATCTTACTTTCTACCTGCTGATATTGTGGACATTGTATTTGGATTGGCATTGCCGTGACAGAGACTCTATCTTTCTCTATTTGATCTTTTTTTGGAGTTTGTACTTGTTTAATCTGCATTTGAGGTTCTAAGGTTGCAGGCATCTGAGCTGCTGTAAGAGGTGTTGGCCATCGTGGTTTAGACTCTGATGGCTCTGCTAATTCTGGATCTTTTTCCTCTAATTTTAACGTTTCAGGATATATTACCTCCTGTAATTGATTGTTGTCAACATTTTGCGTTGACCAAGCCATTACCGGCTCT
This sequence comes from Piliocolobus tephrosceles, assembly GCF_002776525.5. Taxonomy (NCBI): domain Eukaryota; kingdom Metazoa; phylum Chordata; class Mammalia; order Primates; family Cercopithecidae; genus Piliocolobus; species Piliocolobus tephrosceles. The sequence continues at coordinate 3,949 of NW_022323933.1, forward strand.
GCTACACATTTACAGTGTGAACTTTCTTTTCCTTTCCGGGATTCTATCCCTGCCTCTTTTTCACAATCTACTGCACAGCTTTTAGGGACATCGGAAACTGGAATGCTATCTTCTTCTGTTTGCAACGGTTCTAAAGCTACTTTAATAATGACCCAATCATTCCATACTGTAAGTGGGATGATTTTACCTTCCCTACTTGCTTGTTTTAATTCTTTGCCAATTTTTTCCCAATCTTTTAGATCTAAAGTTCCCTGTTCTAGAAACCATGGACAAAACTGTTCTATTGTTTGAAAGAGCGTATTTAGATTTTTGGTAGGCACTTTAACTCCCCCTCTTTTTAAGATAATTTTTATAAAGCTGTGATAAGAGGCATATCTACTTTTAGTTTGTCCCATTGTTACCCTAGGTTCTTCCGAGCGCACAAGCTTACCGCAAGGCTGACTGTAGACGTACTCGGGAGTCTCTCGTCGACTTGTCCTCAATGACCACGCTCCAGCGTACCTTCACCTTAGCAAAAAGCTCCCACGTTGGACGCCAGATGATGGGGTGGCCTGCCCCTCCACACCTGTGGGTGCTTCTCGTTAGGTGGG
>NW_022323934.1:0-4538 GCF_002776525.5 Piliocolobus tephrosceles
CCCACCTAACGAGAAGCACCCACAGGTGTGGAGGGGCAGGCCACCCCATCATCTGGCGTCCAACGTGGGAGCTTTTTGCTAAGGTGAAGGTACGCTGGAGCGTGGTCATTGAGGACAAGTCGACGAGAGACTCCCGAGTACGTCTACAGTCAGCCTTGCGGTAAGCTTGTGCGCTCGGAAGAACCTAGGGTAACAATGGGACAAACTAAAAGTAGATATGCCTCTTATCACAGCTTTATAAAAATTATCTTAAAAAGAGGGGGAGTTAAAGTGCCTACCAAAAATCTAAATACGCTCTTTCAAACAATAGAACAGTTTTGTCCATGGTTTCTAGAACAGGGAACTTTAGATCTAAAAGATTGGGAAAAAATTGGCAAAGAATTAAAACAAGCAAGTAGGGAAGGTAAAATCATCCCACTTACAGTATGGAATGATTGGGTCATTATTAAAGTAGCTTTAGAACCGTTGCAAACAGAAGAAGATAGCATTCCAGTTTCCGATGTCCCTAAAAGCTGTGCAGTAGATTGTGAAAAAGAGGCAGGGATAGAATCCCGGAAAGGAAAAGAAAGTTCACACTGTAAATGTGTAGCAGAGCCGGTAATGGCTTGGTCAACGCAAAATGTTGACAACAATCAATTACAGGAGGTAATATATCCTGAAACGTTAAAATTAGAGGAAAAAGATCCAGAATTAGCAGAGCCATCAGAGTCTAAACCACGATGGCCAACACCTCTTACAGCAGCTCAGATGCCTGCAACCTTAGAACCTCAAATGCAGATTAAACAAGTACAAACTCCAAAAAAAGATCAAATAGAGAAAGATAGAGTCTCTGTCACGGCAATGCCAATCCAAATACAATGTCCACAATATCAGCAGGTAGAAAGTAAGATCCAGCTGCCAGTAGCCTATCAATACTGGCCGCCAGCTGAACTGCAGTATCGGCAGCCCCCAGAAAATCTGTATGGACAGCCAGGAACATTTCCAGTGCCACAGGGCAGGGCGCCATATCCTCAGCTGCCCACCATGAGACTTAATCCTACAGCACTGCCTAGTACACAGGGTAGTGCAATACATAAAATTATTGATGAGGCAAGAAAACAGGGAGATATTGAGGCGTGGCAATTCCCAGTAATACTAGAAGCAAGACCACCTGGAGAAGGGGCCCAAGAGGGAGAGCATCCCGTAGCAGAAGCCAGATACCAGTCCTTTTCTATAAAAATGCTAAAAGAAATGAAAGAAGGAGTAAAACAGTATGGACCCAATTCTCCTTACATGAGAACATTATTAGATTCCATTGCTCATGGGCATAGACTCATTCCTTATGATTGGGAGATTCTGGCAAAATCCTCACTCTCACCCTCTCAATTTTTACAATTTAAGACTTGGTGGATTGATGGGGCACAAGTACAGGTCCAAAGAAATAGGACTGCCAATCCTCCAATTAACATAGATGCAGATCAACTATTAGGAATAGGTCAAAATTGGAGCACTGTTGACCAACAAGTAATAATGCCAAATGAGGCCATTGAGCAAATCAGGGCTATCTGCCTTAGGGCCTGGGAGAAAATCCAAGACCCAGGAACCGCCTGCCCTTCCTTTAATACAGTAAGACAAGGCTGTAAAGAGCCCTACCCAGATTTCGTAGCAAGACTTCAAGATGCTGCTCAAAAGTCAATTACCGATGAAAATGCCCATAAAGTCATAGTGGAGTTGATGGCATATGAAAACTCCAATCCGGATTGTCAATCAGCCATTAAGCCGTTAAAAGGAAAGGTTCCCGCAGAATCAGATGTAATCTCAGAGTACGTTAAAGCCTGCGATGGAATTGGATGAGCTATGCATAAAGCTATGCTTATGGCTCAGGCAATCACAGGAGTTGCTTTAGGAGGACAAGTAAAAACATTTGGGAGAAAATGTTATAATTGTGGTCAAATTGGTCATCTAAAAAAGAATTGCCTAGTCTCAAATAAACAAAATGTAACTACTCAAGTTACTACAACAACAGATAAAGGGCCACCTGGCCTATGTCCAAGATGTAAAAAGGGAAAACATTGGGGTAATCAATGCCATTCTAAATTTGATAAAAATGGGCAACCACTGTCGGGAAACGAGAGGAGGGGCCAGCCTCAAGCCCCACAACAAACTGGGGCATTCCAAATTCAACCCTTTGTTCCTCAGGGTTTTCAGGAACAACAACCCCCACTGTCGCAAGTGTCTAAGGGAATAAGCCAGTTATCACAATACAGCAATTATCCCCCGCCACAAGTGGCAGTGCAGCAGTAGATTTATGTACTATACAAGCAGTCTCTCTGCTTCCAGGGGAGCTTCCAATAAAAATCCCCACAGGGGTATACGGCCCATTGCCTGAGGGGACTGTAGGACTAATCTTAGGAAGATGAAGTTTAAATCTAAAAGGAGTTCAAATTCATACTGGTGTGGTTGATTCAGACTATGAAGGTGAAATTCAATTGGTTATTAGTTCCTCAATTCCTTGGAGTGCCAGTCCAGGAGACAGGATCGCTCAATTATTACTCCTACCTTATATTAAAATTGGAAACAGTGAGATAAAAAGAACAGGAGGGTTCAGAAGCACTGATCTGGCAGGAAAGGCTGCATATTGGGCAAGTATGGTCTCTGAAAGCAGACCTGTGTGTAAGGCCATTATTCAAGGAAAACAGTTTGAAGGGTTGGTAGACACAGGAGCAGATATCTCTGTCATTGCTTTAAATCAGTGGCCAAAAAATTGGCCTAAACAAAAGGCTGTTACAAGAATTGTTGGCGTAGGCACAGCTTCAGAAGTGTATGAAAGTACAATGATTTTACATTGTTTAGGGCCAGATAATCAAGAAAGTACTGTTCAGCCAATGATTACTTCAATTCCTGTTAATCTATGGGGTCGAGATTTGTTACAACAATGGGGTGCAGAAATCATTATGCCTGCTCCATTATACAGCCCCATGAGTCAAAAAATCATGACTAAAATGGGATATATACCAGGAAAGGAATTAGGAAAAAATGAAAATGGCATTAATGTCCTAATGCATTATGGCAAATGGATGTTACCCATGTACCTTCATTTGGAAAATTATTATATGTTCATGTAACAGTTGATACTTATTCACATTTCATATGGGCAACATGCCAGACAGGAGAAAGTACTTCCCATGTTAAAAAATATTTATTATCTTGTTTTGCTGTGATGGGAGTTCCAGAAAAAATTAAAACTGACAATGGACCAGGTTATTGTAGCAAAGCTTTCCAAAAATTCTTAAATCAGTGGAATATTACACATAAAACAGGAATTCCTTATAATTCCCAAGGACAGGCCATAGTAGAAAGAACTAATAGAACACTCAAAACTCAGTTAGTTAAACAAAAAAAAGGGGGAGACAGTAAGGAGTGTACCTCTCCTCAGATGCAGCTTAATCTAGCACTCTATACTTTAAATTTTTTAAACATTTATAGAAATCAGACTACTACTTCTGCAGAACAACATCTTACTGGTAAAAAAAAAAAAAAAAAACAGTCCACATGAAGGAAAACTGATTTGGTGGAAAGACAACAAAAATAGGACATGGGGAATAGGGAAGGTGATAACCTGGGGAAGAGGTTCTGCTTATGTTTCACCAGGAGAAAATCAGCTTCCTATTTGGATACCCACTAGACATTTGAAGTTCTACAATGAACCCATCGGAGATGCAAAGAAAAGCGCCTCCTTGGAGAGACTGGCTGAAGCCACAGCAGAAAAACATAAAATATAAAGATTTCATGGACATTTTATTAGTTCTTCAAAATTTATACTTTTGTAATTTCCTATGTCTTTAATCTCCTAATCTCATCATTTTCTTTGTAAGCTGAGGAGGATATATGTCACCTCAGGACCCTGTGATGATTGCCTTAACTGCACAAATTGTTTGTGGAGCATGTATGTTTGAACAATACAAAATCTGGGCATCTTGAAAAAAGAACAGGATAACAGCTATGTTCAGGAAACAAGGGAGGTAACCTTGAACTGGCCGCCGGTGAGCCGGACGGACAGAGACATATCTTTTCTCCTTTTGCACACAAATAGGAGAGATATCGCTGAATTCTTTTTCTCAGCATGGAATATCCCTGAGAGAGAGAATGCGCTCTAAGGGTAGGCCTATAAACGACCCCCTTGGAGGCGTGCCGCCTTTTACGGTTGAAGCCGAAGGGATGAAATAAGCCCCGGCCTCCTGTAGTGCTCCCAGGCTTATTAGGAGGAAGAAATTCCCACCTAATAAATTTTGGTCAGTCAGGTTGTCTGCTCTCAAACCCTATTTCCTGATAAGATGTTATCAATGACTACGCATGCCCAAAATTTCATTAGCAACGTTAATTTTAATTTCAACACCATCCTGTGATCTCGTCCAGTCTCCACTTACTTTGTGATATTCTGTTATGTTGTGAAGTATGTAATCTCGGTGTTGTGATGACAATGGTGGTTTTGTTGAAAAGAAAAAGGGAAAATGTGGGGAAAAGAAAGAGATCAGCTTGTTACCCTGTCTATATAGAAG
>NW_022323935.1:0-1152 GCF_002776525.5 Piliocolobus tephrosceles
ATTCACACATCACAAAGCAGATTCTCACAATGCTTCTTTCTAGTTTTAATCTGAGGATATTTCCTTTTTCACCATAAGCCTCAAAGTGCTCCTGAATATCCCTTTGCAGTTTCCACAAAAAGAGTGGTGGCAAATTGCTATGTGAAAAGAAAGGTGTATCTCTTTGAGATGAATTCACACACCCAAACGCAGTTCCTCAGAAAGCTTCTTTTTAGTTTTTATCTAAAGATATTTCCTTTTTCTCCATAGGCCTCAATGTGCTCCCAAATATCCCATTGCAGATTCCACGAAAACGGTGTTAGCAAACTGCTCAATGAAACCAAACGTGTAATTCGGTGAGATGAATTCAAACATCCCAAAGCACATTCTCAGAAAACTTCTTTCTAGTTTTTATATGAGGATATTTCCTGTGACACCATAGGCTTCAATCCAAAATATCCCTTCTGAGATAAAACAAAAGCAGTGCTTCCAAACTGCTCTATGAAATGAATGGTGTATTTCTGTTAGGTGAATTCACACATCACCAAGGAGTTTCTTTTTTCAACATATGCCTCAGTGTGCTACCAAACATCCCTTTGCATATTCCACTTACACAGTGTCAGCAAACTGCTCAAAGAAAAGAAAGGTGTAATTCTGTGAGATAACTTCACAAATCACAAACAAGTTTCTCAGAAAGATTCTTTCTGTTATCTGAGGATATTTCCTTTCTCACCATAGGCTTCAATGCGATCCAAAATTGGATCCAGCAGTGTTATCAAACTGCTGCATGAAAAGAATGCTGTATCTTTGTGAGATGAATTTACACATCACAAAACAATTTCTGAGAAAGATTCTTGCTAGTTTTTATCTGAGAATATTGCCTTTTTCACCATACTCCACAGTGCACTCCCGAATATTCCATTGCAGATTCCAAGAAAACATTCCTTTTTCAACATAGGTCTGAAAGCACTCTGAATATCCCGTGATTACGTTGAAGTCTATGGTGAAAAATTAAATATCCTCAGATAACAACTAGAAAGAAGCTTTCTGAGAAACTGCTTGGTGATGTGTGAATTCATCTCACAGAAGTACACCATTCTTATCATGGAGCAGTTTGCTATCTGAAGGGGTGGCCTGCCCCTCCACACCTGTGGGTGCTTCTCGTTAGGTGGG
>NW_022323936.1:0-1834 GCF_002776525.5 Piliocolobus tephrosceles
CTTCTATATAGACAGGGTAACAAGCTGATCTCTTTCTTTTCCCCACAGCTATCAGTGTTCTCGTGGAATCTGCAATGGGATATTTGGGAGTGCATTGAGGCCTATGTTGAAAAAGGAAATTTCCTAGGATAAAAACTGGAAAGAAGCTTTCTGAGAAACTGCTTTGTGATGTTTGAATTCATTTGACAGAGTTACACCATTCTTTTCATGCAGCAGTTTGGTAGTACTGTTTTTGTGGAATCCTAGAAGGGATATTTTGTGTTACATTGAAGCCTATGGAGACAAAGGAAATATCCTCAGATAAACACTGGAAAGACGCTTTCTGAGAAACTGCTTTGTGATGTGTGAATTCATCTCAATGAGTTGCACCATTCTTTACATGGCGCAGTTTGGTAACACTCTTTTTGGGGAATCTGAGAAGGGATTTTTGGATCGCATTGAAGCCTATGGTAACAAAGGAAATATCCTCAGATCAAAACTAGAAGGAGGCTTTCTGAGAAACTGCTTTGTGATGATCAATTCATCTCACAGAGTTACACCTTTCTTTTCATTGAGCAGTTTGCTAACACTGATTTCTTGGAATCTGCAATTTGATATTCAAGAGCGCATTGAATCCTATGGTGAAAAAGGAAATATCCTCAGTTAAAGACTAGAAAGAGGCTTTCAGCGAAACTGCTCTGTGTTACTTGAATTCATCAGTTCAGTAACTCTGTTTTGGGGGTATCTGATAAAGGATATTTTGTATCGCTTTAAAGCCTATGGTGAGAAAGGAAATATCCTCAGATAAAAAGTAGAAAGAAACTTTCTGAAAATCTGCTTTATGATGTGTGAATTCATTTCATGGAGTTACACCTATCCTTTCATTGAGCAGTTTGCTAACACTGTTTTCATGGAATCTGCAATGGGATATTCGGGAGCGCATTGAGGCCTATGGTGAAAAAACAAATATCCACTGAGAAAAACTAGATAGAAGCTTTCTGAGAAACTGCTTTGTGATGTGTGAATTCATCTCACAGAGTTACACCTCTCTTTTCATATAATACCTTGCTAACACTGATTTTGCTGAATCTGAAATGGGATATTCTGGAGCGCTTAGAGGCCTATGGTCAAAAAGGAAATATCCTCAGATGAAAACTACAAAGAAGCTTTCTGAGAAAGTGCTTTGTGATGTGTGAATTCATCTCAATGAGTTACACCATTCATTTCATAGAGACGTTTGGTAGCACTGTTTTTGTGGAATACGAGAAGGGATAATTTTTATCACCTTGAAGTCAAGAGTGACAAAGGAAATATCCTGAGATAATAACTAGAAAGAATCTTTCTGAGAAACTGATTTGTAATGTTTGAATTCATCTCACCGAGTTAAACCTTTCTTTTCATTGAGCAGTTTGCTAACACTGTTGTCATGGAATCTGTAGTGGGATATTCAGGATCACATTGAAGCCTATGGTGAAAAATAAAATATCGTCTGATAAAAACTAGAAAGAAGCTTTCTGAGAAACTGCTTTGACAATGGAAACATGCTCAGATAAAAACTAGAAAGCAACTTTCTGAGAAACTTCTTTATGATGTGTGAATTCATCTCACAGAGTTACACCTTTCTTTCCATTGAGCAGTTTGCTAACATGATGATATTGAAATCTGCAATGGGATATTTGGAGCACATTGAGGCCTAGAGTGAAAAAGACTACATCCTCAGATGAAAATTGGAGTAAAGTCTTCTGAGACACTGTTTGTGATGTGTGCATTCATTTCATAGAATTAAATCTTTCTGTTGAGGAAGCAGCTTGGCATCAAGATTTTTCTGGAGTCTGAGAAGGGATATTTTGGATCA
>NW_022323937.1:0-1101 GCF_002776525.5 Piliocolobus tephrosceles
AATCTACTCCATTGAAGAAAGGTGTAACTTTGTGAGATCAATTTACATATCACAAAGAACTTTGTAAGAAAGCTTCTTTTACAGTTTTTATCTGAGGGTATTTCCTTTGCCACCATAGACTTCAATGTGATCCAAATTATCCCTTAACAGATTCCCCAACAAGAGTGTTATCAAACTGCTCCATGAAAGGAGTGGTGTATCTCTATGAGATGAACTCACACATCATAAAGTTGTTTCTCAGAAAACTTCTTTAGAGGTTTCATCTGAGGAAGATTCCTTTTTCACCATAGGCCTCAATGTGCTCCCAAATATCCCATTGAAGATTCCATGAAAACAGTGTGAGCAAACTGCTCAATGAGAAGAAAGGTGTAATATCATGAGGTGAATTCACACATCATTAAACGATTTCACAGAGAGCTTCTTTCCAGTTTTTATCTGAGGATACTTCCTTTGTCACCATAGTCTTCAATGAGATCCAAAATATCACTTGTCAGATTCCCCAAAAACCGTGCTAATAAACTGAGGATTGTTCCTTTTTCAACATAGGCTTCAATGTGCTCCCAAGTATCCCATTACAGATTCCACGAAAATTGTGTTAGCAAACTGCTCAATGAAAAGACAGTTGTAACTCTGTGTGATGAATTCACACAGCAGAAAGAAGTTTCTTAGAGAGATTCTTTCTACTTTTTATCTGAAAATATTTTCTTTGTCAGAATAGGCTTCAATGTGTTCCAAATTATCCCTTCTCAGATTTCCCAGAAAGAGTGCTACCAAACTGCTCCAGGAAAGAACGGTGTAATTGTGAGATGAATTCACACATCACAAAGCAGTTTCTCACAAAGCTTCTTTCTACTTTTTATCTGAGAATGTTTCCTTTTTCACCTTACACTTCAAACCACTCCCAAATATCCCATTGCCGGTTCCATAAAACAGTGTTAGCAAACTGGTCAATGAAAAGAAAGGTGCAACTCTGTGAGATGAATTCACACAACACAAAACAGCTTCTCAGAAAGCTACTTTGTAGTTTTTATCTGAGGATATTTTCTTTTTCACCATAGGCTTCACTGTGATCCCAAATATTCCTTCTCACATTCACCAAAA
>NW_022323938.1:0-1152 GCF_002776525.5 Piliocolobus tephrosceles
CCCACCTAACGAGAAGCACCCACAGGTGTGGAGGGGCAGGCCACCCCTTCAGATAGCAAACTGCTCCATGATAAGAATGGTGTACTTCTGTGAGATGAATTCACACATCACCAAGCAGTTTCTCAGAAAGCTTCTTTCTAGTTGTTATCTGAGGATATTTAATTTTTCACCATAGACTTCAACGTAATCACGGGATATTCAGAGTGCTTTCAGACCTATGTTGAAAAAGGAATGTTTTCTTGGAATCTGCAATGGAATATTCGGGAGTGCACTGTGGAGTATGGTGAAAAAGGCAATATTCTCAGATAAAAACTAGCAAGAATCTTTCTCAGAAATTGTTTTGTGATGTGTAAATTCATCTCACAAAGATACAGCATTCTTTTCATGCAGCAGTTTGATAACACTGCTGGATCCAATTTTGGATCGCATTGAAGCCTATGGTGAGAAAGGAAATATCCTCAGATAACAGAAAGAATCTTTCTGAGAAACTTGTTTGTGATTTGTGAAGTTATCTCACAGAATTACACCTTTCTTTTCTTTGAGCAGTTTGCTGACACTGTGTAAGTGGAATATGCAAAGGGATGTTTGGTAGCACACTGAGGCATATGTTGAAAAAAGAAACTCCTTGGTGATGTGTGAATTCACCTAACAGAAATACACCATTCATTTCATAGAGCAGTTTGGAAGCACTGCTTTTGTTTTATCTCAGAAGGGATATTTTGGATTGAAGCCTATGGTGTCACAGGAAATATCCTCATATAAAAACTAGAAAGAAGTTTTCTGAGAATGTGCTTTGGGATGTTTGAATTCATCTCACCGAATTACACGTTTGGTTTCATTGAGCAGTTTGCTAACACCGTTTTCGTGGAATCTGCAATGGGATATTTGGGAGCACATTGAGGCCTATGGAGAAAAAGGAAATATCTTTAGATAAAAACTAAAAAGAAGCTTTCTGAGGAACTGCGTTTGGGTGTGTGAATTCATCTCAAAGAGATACACCTTTCTTTTCACATAGCAATTTGCCACCACTCTTTTTGTGGAAACTGCAAAGGGATATTCAGGAGCACTTTGAGGCTTATGGTGAAAAAGGAAATATCCTCAGATTAAAACTAGAAAGAAGCATTGTGAGAATCTGCTTTGTGATGTGTGAAT
>NW_022323939.1:0-1834 GCF_002776525.5 Piliocolobus tephrosceles
TGATCCAAAATATCCCTTCTCAGACTCCAGAAAAATCTTGATGCCAAGCTGCTTCCTCAACAGAAAGATTTAATTCTATGAAATGAATGCACACATCACAAACAGTGTCTCAGAAGACTTTACTCCAATTTTCATCTGAGGATGTAGTCTTTTTCACTCTAGGCCTCAATGTGCTCCAAATATCCCATTGCAGATTTCAATATCATCATGTTAGCAAACTGCTCAATGGAAAGAAAGGTGTAACTCTGTGAGATGAATTCACACATCATAAAGAAGTTTCTCAGAAAGTTGCTTTCTAGTTTTTATCTGAGCATGTTTCCATTGTCAAAGCAGTTTCTCAGAAAGCTTCTTTCTAGTTTTTATCAGACGATATTTTATTTTTCACCATAGGCTTCAATGTGATCCTGAATATCCCACTACAGATTCCATGACAACAGTGTTAGCAAACTGCTCAATGAAAAGAAAGGTTTAACTCGGTGAGATGAATTCAAACATTACAAATCAGTTTCTCAGAAAGATTCTTTCTAGTTATTATCTCAGGATATTTCCTTTGTCACTCTTGACTTCAAGGTGATAAAAATTATCCCTTCTCGTATTCCACAAAAACAGTGCTACCAAACGTCTCTATGAAATGAATGGTGTAACTCATTGAGATGAATTCACACATCACAAAGCACTTTCTCAGAAAGCTTCTTTGTAGTTTTCATCTGAGGATATTTCCTTTTTGACCATAGGCCTCTAAGCGCTCCAGAATATCCCATTTCAGATTCAGCAAAATCAGTGTTAGCAAGGTATTATATGAAAAGAGAGGTGTAACTCTGTGAGATGAATTCACACATCACAAAGCAGTTTCTCAGAAAGCTTCTATCTAGTTTTTCTCAGTGGATATTTGTTTTTTCACCATAGGCCTCAATGCGCTCCCGAATATCCCATTGCAGATTCCATGAAAACAGTGTTAGCAAACTGCTCAATGAAAGGATAGGTGTAACTCCATGAAATGAATTCACACATCATAAAGCAGATTTTCAGAAAGTTTCTTTCTACTTTTTATCTGAGGATATTTCCTTTCTCACCATAGGCTTTAAAGCGATACAAAATATCCTTTATCAGATACCCCCAAAACAGAGTTACTGAACTGATGAATTCAAGTAACACAGAGCAGTTTCGCTGAAAGCCTCTTTCTAGTCTTTAACTGAGGATATTTCCTTTTTCACCATAGGATTCAATGCGCTCTTGAATATCAAATTGCAGATTCCAAGAAATCAGTGTTAGCAAACTGCTCAATGAAAAGAAAGGTGTAACTCTGTGAGATGAATTGATCATCACAAAGCAGTTTCTCAGAAAGCCTCCTTCTAGTTTTGATCTGAGGATATTTCCTTTGTTACCATAGGCTTCAATGCGATCCAAAAATCCCTTCTCAGATTCCCCAAAAAGAGTGTTACCAAACTGCGCCATGTAAAGAATGGTGCAACTCATTGAGATGAATTCACACATCACAAAGCAGTTTCTCAGAAAGCGTCTTTCCAGTGTTTATCTGAGGATATTTCCTTTGTCTCCATAGGCTTCAATGTAACACAAAATATCCCTTCTAGGATTCCACAAAAACAGTACTACCAAACTGCTGCATGAAAAGAATGGTGTAACTCTGTCAAATGAATTCAAACATCACAAAGCAGTTTCTCAGAAAGCTTCTTTCCAGTTTTTATCCTAGGAAATTTCCTTTTTCAACATAGGCCTCAATGCACTCCCAAATATCCCATTGCAGATTCCACGAGAACACTGATAGCTGTGGGGAAAAGAAAGAGATCAGCTTGTTACCCTGTCTATATAGAAG
>NW_022323940.1:0-1101 GCF_002776525.5 Piliocolobus tephrosceles
TTTTGGTGAATGTGAGAAGGAATATTTGGGATCACAGTGAAGCCTATGGTGAAAAAGAAAATATCCTCAGATAAAAACTACAAAGTAGCTTTCTGAGAAGCTGTTTTGTGTTGTGTGAATTCATCTCACAGAGTTGCACCTTTCTTTTCATTGACCAGTTTGCTAACACTGTTTTATGGAACCGGCAATGGGATATTTGGGAGTGGTTTGAAGTGTAAGGTGAAAAAGGAAACATTCTCAGATAAAAAGTAGAAAGAAGCTTTGTGAGAAACTGCTTTGTGATGTGTGAATTCATCTCACAATTACACCGTTCTTTCCTGGAGCAGTTTGGTAGCACTCTTTCTGGGAAATCTGAGAAGGGATAATTTGGAACACATTGAAGCCTATTCTGACAAAGAAAATATTTTCAGATAAAAAGTAGAAAGAATCTCTCTAAGAAACTTCTTTCTGCTGTGTGAATTCATCACACAGAGTTACAACTGTCTTTTCATTGAGCAGTTTGCTAACACAATTTTCGTGGAATCTGTAATGGGATACTTGGGAGCACATTGAAGCCTATGTTGAAAAAGGAACAATCCTCAGTTTATTAGCACGGTTTTTGGGGAATCTGACAAGTGATATTTTGGATCTCATTGAAGACTATGGTGACAAAGGAAGTATCCTCAGATAAAAACTGGAAAGAAGCTCTCTGTGAAATCGTTTAATGATGTGTGAATTCACCTCATGATATTACACCTTTCTTCTCATTGAGCAGTTTGCTCACACTGTTTTCATGGAATCTTCAATGGGATATTTGGGAGCACATTGAGGCCTATGGTGAAAAAGGAATCTTCCTCAGATGAAACCTCTAAAGAAGTTTTCTGAGAAACAACTTTATGATGTGTGAGTTCATCTCATAGAGATACACCACTCCTTTCATGGAGCAGTTTGATAACACTCTTGTTGGGGAATCTGTTAAGGGATAATTTGGATCACATTGAAGTCTATGGTGGCAAAGGAAATACCCTCAGATAAAAACTGTAAAAGAAGCTTTCTTACAAAGTTCTTTGTGATATGTAAATTGATCTCACAAAGTTACACCTTTCTTCAATGGAGTAGATT
>NW_022323941.1:0-2580 GCF_002776525.5 Piliocolobus tephrosceles
GGATTGTTTCTAAGCACCCGGACGCACTGCTGGCGCAGCGTCAGCACCTAGGGCTCGCAGGCAGGCCTGGAGCCCGAGGACACCTTCATCTTAGCATTCACTCTGTGTCCAGCCAAAGCGGCTTCCTCCTGGAACGTTGGTGCGGAGTCTGCTTCTGGCTTTTCCTGGGAGGTCATGGCCTCAAAAGGGAAAGCAGATCGTAGTTGGCCTGGATCCAGGCCTCTGGGGGTCCCAGAGCTCTGAGAAGGCATGGCTGGGTACCGTTATCAGCCCTGCGGAATCAGCGCGGGCCACCTGCAGCCTTACGGGCTTTACTGGACAGAAGCCAATTTCTGCACAGAAGCCAATTTCTGCGCAGAAGCCCAGCGGGACCATTTGTGCCCGTTGCTGTGGCTCACAAGCCCTTCCCCCTGGGGTTGGCCCTGGTAGCCCTGACCCAGCAGAGGCCCGCCCTGAGCGGCGTGAGCGTGGCCTCTTCCAGGTTGCTTCGCGGGCACAGGGGGCTCAGGGCCCTCGGGCATCGGGAGGGGAGCCGTGTGCAATGGAGGAGCCCGATGGGGGCCTGAATCAGCTGGGGCCCTTCTGGGGCGCTTTCTCTGGGCTCTGGGCTCGCGACTGGGAGACCTTCAGTGAGGTCTCTGGAGCGCCAGAGGTGTTCTGTGTGCTGTCCGTCTGTGCTCAGGACTGTCCGGTGGGCTCCGGGGGCTGTCCCGTTCTCTGGGAAGCCGCAGGCCTTTTCCTGGTCCTGAAGAGCCTCCCCGAAGTGCTTCCGGGAAGCGCTCTCCTCGGGGTCCTGTGCATCAGGCCCGGTGTTTGGGTCCACAAGCACCAGCTTCTTCCACCGGGCCGCTAAGTCTCTGGCAAAGTCGCCCACGTGCTGGTGCTTCCGCAGGCGCTTCACCGTCTTTCTGATTCCAGTCTCCGCCAGGATGTCTGCCGTCATGGGCAAGGCGGAGAGTTTCTGCAAATATTTCTCTAGCTTTTTCGGGTCCGTCTTAGTGGCCAGACGCACCTGCAGCTTCTCCACTGCGTGCAGCGTAGTGGACCCTGCCGCCATCTCAGCAGAGCTGTGCAGGCCTGGCTGTCCCTGCGGTCGCGGCTCTGTCCTCGGGGCGGCAGGACACGAAGTCTGGGGTCGCCGGTCCTCGCTGCCCGGTTCGGGATGTGGAGTCGCAGGCCGGAGGGAGCTCGGTCCTCGGAGCAGCGGGCCACTGGTTCTGGGGCGCTGGTCCTGGCAGACCGCAGGCCTCGGGGCGTGGAGCCACGGCAACCTGGAGCAAGCTCAGTCCTCCGTGCCGCGGGCCACTTGGTCTGGAAGGCCGGTCCTTGCAGACAGCTGAGCAGGCCCGCTTCTGGTCCTCGGGATGTGGAGCCACAGCCTGGAGTGACCTCTGCGGTGCGCCGTCCAACGCCGAGTGAAGCTCCGGTGCCAGAGCCCGGCCTTATATAGCCAGCCCCAGGCCCACCCAGGGCTGAAGCCCTGACCGCCCTTGGCCCCTGGGCTGCCCCGCCCCGATACGTAATCATTGCGTCAGCAAAATGCGGCCAATCAGGACCGTCCAGGCCAGGTGGACTGCTGTGCCCCACAAGTTGTTTAGGTTAATTTCAGCCTGGACACACCCCACTGAGTTCTACCGTTGGCCCTCCGTGTTCGCAGGTTCCACATCTGTGCATTCCAAAAGACACACGACTGAATCTTCCAGGGAGTGAAACGGAAAACAACAACACCGCAAGACAACATCGTAGAAAGAAGAACCGACAGAGGATAACAACCCTTTACCTGGGATTGAGGCTGTGTGAGGGGACTTGCAAACATTCGTAGTAAAGTGGGATTAAGAGAGATAAATGAAAAATGTGTGTTTTACTTCTCAACATGGGCTCCATCAAGTTCAAGACGCTTTTGGAAGCAGTGTCTTTTCCCCGCCCTCTAGCCCATCCCTCTAAAACCCCCAGGGTCCTGGGGAATGTAACGATTTCCATGAAATCTTTTTTCCATCGTTGACTGAAGAAAACTGGGTGCTTTTTTCGGATTTTCTAAGTCTAGGAAACAAAAAGAAGTCCGCAGGCGCCAAATCAGGACTGTAAGGTGGACGCCTCATGATTTCCCGCGGCAAGTCTTGCCCAGCTGCCCTTGTTGGGTGAAAGGCCTGAGCAGCAACATCGTCGTGGCGGAGAAGAACTCTCTGGTGAGGACTGTTCTCGCTCCAGCTTTGGCGGCTAACTTTCTGAAAACGCTCTCCTAGTGAGCAGATGTGATCACGGTTTGGCCCTCCAGAAAGTCAACGAACGGAATCCCTCTGGCATCCCCCCCAAACGGTGACCACGACCTCTGATCTTGACTGCTCCTCTGTGGCTTTGAATGGAGCGCTGCCACCTCTTGGTAGCCATGGCTTCGTGCTTGGTCTTCAGGATCCTGCCGGTAGAGCCACGTTTCATCTCCTGTTACCAGTCTGGGAAGAAACTCTTCAGGATCTTGCTCCCACCGGCTGTTTAAAATCTCCTCAGAAAGGCTTGCTCTGGCCTGCAGGTGATGTTGGTGCCACGGTTTGGGCAGCCGAATTCCACTCTAATCTTTCAGTC
>NW_022323942.1:0-1600 GCF_002776525.5 Piliocolobus tephrosceles
CAGTTTCCTCTTACACAAACAGATACTGCTGAACATGGGGTTCCATCCTGGACATAGATGTCATTTGGACACTCTTCCGTTTTACCATCACAGTATTCCGGTAGATCACATATGCCACCCAAGTCTCTGCAAACCACTCCAGGGGGAGCATATTTACACTCACGGCAGCAAAGTCCTGTATTGCAAATACTGCCAAGAGAAAGGGTACAAGAGGTCTCACAACATCTATCATTGGCACAATCTTTAAGGGAGCCACAGTCACATTCTTCCCTCTGATTTTTGATCTTGTCTCCCCAATGAGCAGCTACATAAGGAAAATTAGTGTGTGGAATATTTGGTTCACTCAAACAAGGATCCCATTTATTCAACCTGTGTTGGATCTTCTCGTAAGAACAATTGCTCATCATATCATTAAGATCAGAAACAGGAGCCATGAGACAGTTGGTTCGTCGAAAACAATAAGCAGCAGCAGAATCATGTACCAAGCCCAAGTTATGACCTAGTGTATGCGCTGTTAAACATGCCCCCCTAAATAAGTGATACCTCATTAAATACACAAACATTGCTCCCCAGTTGGGGTTGCATATTCTATCAAAGCTGGTATAACAGTCCTGATTTTCTTTTTTTTTTTTTTTTTGAGACGGAGTCTGGCTCTGTTGCCCAGGCTGGAGTGCAGTGGCCGGATCTCAGCTCACTGCAAGCTCCACCTTCCGGGTTTACGCCATTCTCCTGCCTCAGCCTCCGGAGTAGCTGGGACTACAGGCGCCCGCCACCTCGCCTGGCTAGTTTTTGGTATTTTTTAGTAGAGACGGGGTTTCACCGTGTTAGCCAGGATGGTCTCGATCTCCTGACCTCGTGATCCGCCCACCTCGGCCTCCCAAAGTGCTGGGATTACAGGCTTGAGCCACCGCGCCCGGCCTCAGTCCTGATTTTCAAGTCGATATGCTGTAAAAACAACTGAGATATCATGTTTAATTTGTGAAAACAATTTATAATATTTCCACACACCAAACTCTCTTACAGCAGTTCTGACAAGGCCTCTTATAAAACCTTATTACATCCTTTTGATTCCATATGCACAAAACACGTACATAGACATTTAAATAAACTGGTTTGAAAATGGTATGTATGATGCCGTTAATACTCACTACATTCTCTATTATGTGTGACACATTAGGGTTCCGCCTGAATATCCATTAGTAACCGTGTAGTGAATTTTCAAGTTTTTTCTATGATGCCTCCACAAATAAACGTGGCCTGCTCTGGGAGTTTCAGACAGTGTTACCTTTTCAGATTCTTGATCTCTCTCTTCCCCTTCAGTGTTACATCTACTAGCCTCTCCTGGTCTTTCTTCTGACACAAGCAGAGAGACTACATGCTCAAATTTGGAAGAAGCCTCCAGGGGTTTGATTCCATAAGTCATCCACCTGCAGCACGCCACGCAGCCCTCCATGGCAGGTGTCCAATGTGGCCACAGACCCAGGAACCCCTTCCAGGTAGCAGTCATAGTAACAGTCTCGCGGGACAAAAGGGTAGTTCTCCTGCATGGCCCTCTGGTCATTATCAGTAAAAACAGGTAAATGTCTGGGCATCATGTTCT
>NW_022323943.1:0-2580 GCF_002776525.5 Piliocolobus tephrosceles
GACTGAAAGATTAGAGTGGAATTCGGCTGCCCAAACCGTGGCACCAACATCACCTGCAGGCCAGAGCAAGCCTTTCTGAGGAGATTTTAAACAGCCGGTGGGAGCAAGATCCTGAAGAGTTTCTTCCCAGACTGGTAACAGGAGATGAAACGTGGCTCTACCGGCAGGATCCTGAAGACCAAGCACGAAGCCATGGCTACCAAGAGGTGGCAGCGCTCCATTCAAAGCCACAGAGGAGCAGTCAAGATCAGAGGTCGTGGTCACCGTTTGGGGGGGATGCCAGAGGGATTCCGTTCGTTGACTTTCTGGAGGGCCAAACCGTGATCACATCTGCTCACTAGGAGAGCGTTTTCAGAAAGTTAGCCGCCAAAGCTGGAGCGAGAACAGTCCTCACCAGAGAGTTCTTCTCCGCCACGACGATGTTGCTGCTCAGGCCTTTCACCCAACAAGGGCAGCTGGGCAAGACTTGCCGCGGGAAATCATGAGGCGTCCACCTTACAGTCCTGATTTGGCGCCTGCGGACTTCTTTTTGTTTCCTAGACTTAGAAAATCCGAAAAAAGCACCCAGTTTTCTTCAGTCAACGATGGAAAAAAGATTTCATGGAAATCGTTACATTCCCCAGGACCCTGGGGGTTTTAGAGGGATGGGCTAGAGGGCGGGGAAAAGACACTGCTTCCAAAAGCGTCTTGAACTTGATGGAGCCCATGTTGAGAAGTAAAACACACATTTTTCATTTATCTCTCTTAATCCCACTTTACTACGAATGTTTGCAAGTCCCCTCACACAGCCTCAATCCCAGGTAAAGGGTTGTTATCCTCTGTCGGTTCTTCTTTCTACGATGTTGTCTTGCGGTGTTGTTGTTTTCCGTTTCACTCCCTGGAAGATTCAGTCGTGTGTCTTTTGGAATGCACAGATGTGGAACCTGCGAACACGGAGGGCCAACGGTAGAACTCAGTGGGGTGTGTCCAGGCTGAAATTAACCTAAACAACTTGTGGGGCACAGCAGTCCACCTGGCCTGGACGGTCCTGATTGGCCGCATTTTGCTGACGCAATGATTACGTATCGGGGCGGGGCAGCCCAGGGGCCAAGGGCGGTCAGGGCTTCAGCCCTGGGTGGGCCTGGGGCTGGCTATATAAGGCCGGGCTCTGGCACCGGAGCTTCACTCGGCGTTGGACGGCGCACCGCAGAGGTCACTCCAGGCTGTGGCTCCACATCCCGAGGACCAGAAGCGGGCCTGCTCAGCTGTCTGCAAGGACCGGCCTTCCAGACCAAGTGGCCCGCGGCACGGAGGACTGAGCTTGCTCCAGGTTGCCGTGGCTCCACGCCCCGAGGCCTGCGGTCTGCCAGGACCAGCGCCCCAGAACCAGTGGCCCGCTGCTCCGAGGACCGAGCTCCCTCCGGCCTGCGACTCCACATCCCGAACCGGGCAGCGAGGACCGGCGACCCCAGACTTCGTGTCCTGCCGCCCCGAGGACAGAGCCGCGACCGCAGGGACAGCCAGGCCTGCACAGCTCTGCTGAGATGGCGGCAGGGTCCACTACGCTGCACGCAGTGGAGAAGCTGCAGGTGCGTCTGGCCACTAAGACGGACCCGAAAAAGCTAGAGAAATATTTGCAGAAACTCTCCGCCTTGCCCATGACGGCAGACATCCTGGCGGAGACTGGAATCAGAAAGACGGTGAAGCGCCTGCGGAAGCACCAGCACGTGGGCGACTTTGCCAGAGACTTAGCGGCCCGGTGGAAGAAGCTGGTGCTTGTGGACCCAAACACCGGGCCTGATGCACAGGACCCCGAGGAGAGCGCTTCCCGGAAGCACTTCGGGGAGGCTCTTCAGGACCAGGAAAAGGCCTGCGGCTTCCCAGAGAACGGGACAGCCCCCGGAGCCCACCGGACAGTCCTGAGCACAGACGGACAGCACACAGAACACCTCTGGCGCTCCAGAGACCTCACTGAAGGTCTCCCAGTCGCGAGCCCAGAGCCCAGAGAAAGCGCCCCAGAAGGGCCCCAGCTGATTCAGGCCCCCATCGGGCTCCTCCATTGCACACGGCTCCCCTCCCGATGCCCGAGGGCCCTGAGCCCCCTGTGCCCGCGAAGCAACCTGGAAGAGGCCACGCTCACGCCGCTCAGGGCGGGCCTCTGCTGGGTCAGGGCTACCAGGGCCAACCCCAGGGGGAAGGGCTTGTGAGCCACAGCAACGGGCACAAATGGTCCCGCTGGGCTTCTGCGCAGAAATTGGCTTCTGTGCAGAAATTGGCTTCTGTCCAGTAAAGCCCGTAAGGCTGCAGGTGGCCCGCGCTGATTCCGCAGGGCTGATAACGGTACCCAGCCATGCCTTCTCAGAGCTCTGGGACCCCCAGAGGCCTGGATCCAGGCCAACTACGATCTGCTTTCCCTTTTGAGGCCATGACCTCCCAGGAAAAGCCAGAAGCAGACTCCGCACCAACGTTCCAGGAGGAAGCCGCTTTGGCTGGACACAGAGTGAATGCTAAGATGAAGGTGTCCTCGGGCTCCAGGCCTGCCTGCGAGCCCTAGGTGCTGACGCTGCGCCAGCAGTGCGTCCGGGTGCTTAGAAACAATCC
>NW_022323944.1:0-2873 GCF_002776525.5 Piliocolobus tephrosceles
TTGGTGCCACGGTTTGGGCAGCCGAATTCCACTCTAATCTTTCAGTCTTGTCCAGGCTGGAGTGCAATGGTGGGATCTGGGCTCACTGCAAACTCCGCCTCCCGGGTTCAAGTGATTCTCCTGTCTCAGCCTCCTGAGTAGCTGGGATTACAGGCGCTCGCCCGCAAGCCCAAGCGCGTTTTGAATTTTTAGTAGAGACGGGATTTCCTCATACTGGTCAGGCTGGTCTCCAACTCCTGACCTCAGGTGATCCGCTGGCCCCGACCTGCCAAAGCGATGGGATTACAGGCCTGGGTCACCGTGCCCGGACTTGTCTGAGTTTTACACGTTCGCTGATTGGATCATGTCCCCTTCCCCGGAACGAATGCTTTTCTGTCTTCCTTAAGGGCAGTATCTCTGTGGCTCCCTGTCCTGTCTCCATACGTGTTCTTCAGGCTTGAAGGCCTCTTTTCACTTGCACCTGCATCCACTCAGGTGCCTGCTTCCAGAAGCTAGCTTTCCAGCACCCATTCTGCTGACAGCCCAGGGCACAGGACTTTGATCTCCTGGACGGCCCTTGCTCGGTTTTGCCTTGTGGCTTAGGTCTTTGTGTCTTTCTCTCTGCCCCTCACTATTGGTACACCCGTAAGAATGAGATTTACGTAAGGGTGTGTGTGTGTGTGTGTGGGCGTGTGTGGGTGTGTGCGTGTGTGTGCGCACGTGTGTCGTATCTGGCACTCGGACCTGTGATTACCAGCCCGCGTGAGGCCAAGAAATGCCCTGAGTTAGAATGCAAGCTTCACCGAAGCTTGCAGAAGCTCCTATGAGGTGAACTCAAGGTTGTTAACCTGGTCATCTCATGGTAATTAGAAAGTCTGATTGGCAGCTTTCGACTTCTTGATTCAGAACCTGAATAAGCTGATTAAGGTGTCGCCATCCTTTCATAGGGGTTCCGGGTGAAAAGACTGGGAATGATTGTATGTGGTGCTTAGTGAAACTATTTTGACTTCGCGATCGTACCAGTTATTAGCATTTATTCATGAAATCCCATAGTTCCTTTCTTCAAAGAAATAGCAGTTTTCTTTGAGACGTGCTCTGGTTCTGTCACCCAGGCTGGAGTGCAGTGGAATGAGGAAAGGTCACTGCAACCTCCGCTTGCCCAGCTCAGGCAATCCTGCCACCTCAGTCCTTTAAGAAGCTGGGACCACAGGACCACAGGGGCCGTGCCACCACGCCAGGCTAATTTTGGTATCATTTGTGGAGACGGGGTTTCTCCATTTGGCTCAGGCTGGTCTCCACCCTCTGGGCTCAAGCGATCTGCTCTCCTCGGCCTCCCAAAGGAGGATGGCTCACGATTACAGGATCATGCCCGGCCCTTCATTTAAAACAAAACAACAGCCACGACAACCACAAAACATTTTACGGAGTGGCAGTTATCGGTGTCAACTAACAGACTGAGAGTTTGTGTCCAAGAAGTCCTTATGTACTCGATGATTTCAAAAGAAAGAAAAGAAAGGAAGTCTCACATCTGGGACCTTGTTTATGATTGCAACTAGGTCGTTAATTAAAACAGGATCCGTGGCCGAGCGCGGTGGCTCACGCCTGTACTCCCAGCACCTTGGGCGGCCGAGGCGGGCGGATCACGAGGTCAGGAGATCGAGACCATCCTGGCTAACACGGTGAAACCCCGTCTCTACCAAAGAATACCAAAAATTCGCCGGGCGTGGTGGTGCGCCCCCGTAGTCCCAGCTAACTCGGAGGCTGAGGCAGGTGAATGGCGTGAACCCGGGAGGCAGAGCTTGCAGTGAGCCGAGATGGCGCCACTGCACTCCAGCCTGGGCGACAGAGCGAGACTGCGTCTCAAAAACAGAAAACACACAAAGAAGAAAAAAAGAAAACAAAAAACGATCAGTGAACAGCCAAAGTAGAGTTGACCCGAATGCGTTCCCATCTTCTGAATTCTGAGGTGGCCTCCAAGCAGGGAGGCAGTGGCTGGGTGCGGGAGGCAAAATCATAGGGCCAGCACTTGACACCTGCAGAATGCAGAGGCTCAACTTTGCACCAAGCCAAAGGTTCTGGAGTCCATTGGAAGTTTGGTTCCCCAACCCGCATTGACTTTGCATTGCTCTTCCTCCCCCCAGATTTTATCCCTAAGGCAAGTCCTGAGTTTATCGTCCGGAGAATCTCCTCTTGTAGTCTCGAATTGCCTTGGCCATCAGCGGGGCCACTTTCTTGGCAGCCTGTTTCCGGGGTTTGGCGGCGGGCGCCGGGCGCTCATTGCTGCTGCTCAGGCAGGGGTTGGCCCTCTTCTCAGGGAGCCGGTGAAGGACGCTGCTGCTGCTGCTCCTGCTGCTGCTCCTGCTGCTGCTGCCGCTCCTGCTGCTGCTGTCACTGCTGCCGCCGCCCAGCAGGCCGCCACCGCCCCTATCGCCACCGCCCACGCCGCCCCGGCTGGAGGGAACCTGGCTGCTTCCCGCGGGTTTGGGGGCTGGCTTGATCTCTCCCTTTCCGGGGTCAGCGGCTCCTGCAGACTTCTCTTGCCTCCTTGAAGCATCAGAAGGCGTCTTGGCCACAGAGTTGAAACAGATCATCTTTGTCTGTCTTCCGCTGGGTTTGTTTTCATGTGCAGTTCGGATCTTCGTGGTGACTAGTCGCAGCCGCTGCTCTCGGGAGTCCCGAAGCCGCAGGTACAGCTCCCTCCAAGACTCGTGCGCCTGTGGCTTTTCTTCCTTGAAGTCCTGGAGACAATGAATCCTCCATAATTCATCCGTGTTCCCAACGAGTGCGTGATTGTATTTCTCTCTGCCATACAGCCGATCAGGCATCCACCCTTCCGGAAGGGTGGAAGGATTGTTTCTAAGCACCCGGACGCACTGCTGGCGCAGCGTCAGCAC
>NW_022323945.1:0-2873 GCF_002776525.5 Piliocolobus tephrosceles
GTGCTGACGCTGCGCCAGCAGTGCGTCCGGGTGCTTAGAAACAATCCTTCCACCCTTCCGGAAGGGTGGATGCCTGATCGGCTGTATGGCAGAGAGAAATACAATCACGCACTCGTTGGGAACACGGATGAATTATGGAGGATTCATTGTCTCCAGGACTTCAAGGAAGAAAAGCCACAGGCGCACGAGTCTTGGAGGGAGCTGTACCTGCGGCTTCGGGACTCCCGAGAGCAGCGGCTGCGACTAGTCACCACGAAGATCCGAACTGCACATGAAAACAAACCCAGCGGAAGACAGACAAAGATGATCTGTTTCAACTCTGTGGCCAAGACGCCTTCTGATGCTTCAAGGAGGCAAGAGAAGTCTGCAGGAGCCGCTGACCCCGGAAAGGGAGAGATCAAGCCAGCCCCCAAACCCGCGGGAAGCAGCCAGGTTCCCTCCAGCCGGGGCGGCGTGGGCGGTGGCGATAGGGGCGGTGGCGGCCTGCTGGGCGGCGGCAGCAGTGACAGCAGCAGCAGGAGCGGCAGCAGCAGCAGGAGCAGCAGCAGGAGCAGCAGCAGCAGCGTCCTTCACCGGCTCCCTGAGAAGAGGGCCAACCCCTGCCTGAGCAGCAGCAATGAGCGCCCGGCGCCCGCCGCCAAACCCCGGAAACAGGCTGCCAAGAAAGTGGCCCCGCTGATGGCCAAGGCAATTCGAGACTACAAGAGGAGATTCTCCGGACGATAAACTCAGGACTTGCCTTAGGGATAAAATCTGGGGGGAGGAAGAGCAATGCAAAGTCAATGCGGGTTGGGGAACCAAACTTCCAATGGACTCCAGAACCTTTGGCTTGGTGCAAAGTTGAGCCTCTGCATTCTGCAGGTGTCAAGTGCTGGCCCTATGATTTTGCCTCCCGCACCCAGCCACTGCCTCCCTGCTTGGAGGCCACCTCAGAATTCAGAAGATGGGAACGCATTCGGGTCAACTCTACTTTGGCTGTTCACTGATCGTTTTTTGTTTTCTTTTTTTCTTCTTTGTGTGTTTTCTGTTTTTGAGACGCAGTCTCGCTCTGTCGCCCAGGCTGGAGTGCAGTGGCGCCATCTCGGCTCACTGCAAGCTCTGCCTCCCGGGTTCACGCCATTCACCTGCCTCAGCCTCCGAGTTAGCTGGGACTACGGGGGCGCACCACCACGCCCGGCGAATTTTTGGTATTCTTTGGTAGAGACGGGGTTTCACCGTGTTAGCCAGGATGGTCTCGATCTCCTGACCTCGTGATCCGCCCGCCTCGGCCGCCCAAGGTGCTGGGAGTACAGGCGTGAGCCACCGCGCTCGGCCACGGATCCTGTTTTAATTAACGACCTAGTTGCAATCATAAACAAGGTCCCAGATGTGAGACTTCCTTTCTTTTCTTTCTTTTGAAATCATCGAGTACATAAGGACTTCTTGGACACAAACTCTCAGTCTGTTAGTTGACACCGATAACTGCCACTCCGTAAAATGTTTTGTGGTTGTCGTGGCTGTTGTTTTGTTTTAAATGAAGGGCCGGGCATGATCCTGTAATCGTGAGCCATCCTCCTTTGGGAGGCCGAGGAGAGCAGATCGCTTGAGCCCAGAGGGTGGAGACCAGCCTGAGCCAAATGGAGAAACCCCGTCTCCACAAATGATACCAAAATTAGCCTGGCGTGGTGGCACGGCCCCTGTGGTCCTGTGGTCCCAGCTTCTTAAAGGACTGAGGTGGCAGGATTGCCTGAGCTGGGCAAGCGGAGGTTGCAGTGACCTTTCCTCATTCCACTGCACTCCAGCCTGGGTGACAGAACCAGAGCACGTCTCAAAGAAAACTGCTATTTCTTTGAAGAAAGGAACTATGGGATTTCATGAATAAATGCTAATAACTGGTACGATCGCGAAGTCAAAATAGTTTCACTAAGCACCACATACAATCATTCCCAGTCTTTTCACCCGGAACCCCTATGAAAGGATGGCGACACCTTAATCAGCTTATTCAGGTTCTGAATCAAGAAGTCGAAAGCTGCCAATCAGACTTTCTAATTACCATGAGATGACCAGGTTAACAACCTTGAGTTCACCTCATAGGAGCTTCTGCAAGCTTCGGTGAAGCTTGCATTCTAACTCAGGGCATTTCTTGGCCTCACGCGGGCTGGTAATCACAGGTCCGAGTGCCAGATACGACACACGTGCGCACACACACGCACACACCCACACACGCCCACACACACACACACACACCCTTACGTAAATCTCATTCTTACGGGTGTACCAATAGTGAGGGGCAGAGAGAAAGACACAAAGACCTAAGCCACAAGGCAAAACCGAGCAAGGGCCGTCCAGGAGATCAAAGTCCTGTGCCCTGGGCTGTCAGCAGAATGGGTGCTGGAAAGCTAGCTTCTGGAAGCAGGCACCTGAGTGGATGCAGGTGCAAGTGAAAAGAGGCCTTCAAGCCTGAAGAACACGTATGGAGACAGGACAGGGAGCCACAGAGATACTGCCCTTAAGGAAGACAGAAAAGCATTCGTTCCGGGGAAGGGGACATGATCCAATCAGCGAACGTGTAAAACTCAGACAAGTCCGGGCACGGTGACCCAGGCCTGTAATCCCATCGCTTTGGCAGGTCGGGGCCAGCGGATCACCTGAGGTCAGGAGTTGGAGACCAGCCTGACCAGTATGAGGAAATCCCGTCTCTACTAAAAATTCAAAACGCGCTTGGGCTTGCGGGCGAGCGCCTGTAATCCCAGCTACTCAGGAGGCTGAGACAGGAGAATCACTTGAACCCGGGAGGCGGAGTTTGCAGTGAGCCCAGATCCCACCATTGCACTCCAGCCTGGACAAGACTGAAAGATTAGAGTGGAATTCGGCTGCCCAAACCGTGGCACCAA
>NW_022323946.1:0-7256 GCF_002776525.5 Piliocolobus tephrosceles
AGGAGCTGGTACCATTCCTTCTGAAACTATTCCAATCAATAGAAAAACAGGGAATCCTCCCTAACTCATTTTATGAGGCCAACATCATCCTGATACCAAAGCCTGGCAGAGACACAACAAAAAAAGAGAATTTTAGACCAATCTCCCTGATGAACATCGATGCAAAAATCCTCAATAAAATACTGGCAAACCGGATTCAGCAGCACATCAAAAAGCTTATCCTTCATGATCAAGTGGGCTTCATCCCTGGGATGCAAGGCTGGTTCAACATTCGCAAATCAATCAACGTAATCCAGCATATCAACAGAACCAAAGACAAGAACCACATGATTATCTCAATAGATGCAGAAAAGGCTTTTGACAAAATTCAACAGCCCTTCATGCTAAAAACGCTCAATAAATTCGGTATTGATGGAGCGTACCTCAAAATAATAAGAGCTATTTATGACAAACCCACAGCTAATATCATACTGAATGGGCAAAAACTGGAAAAATTCCCTTTGAAAACTGGCACAAGACAGGGATGCCCTCTCTCACCACTCCTATTCAACATAGTGTTGGAAGTTCTGGCTAGGGCAATCAGGCAAGAGAAAGAAATCAAGGGTATTCAGTTAGGAAAAGAAGAAGTCAAACTGTCCCTGTTTGCAGATGACATGATTGCATATTTAGAAAACCCCATCGTCTCAGCCCAAAATCTTCTTAAGCTGATAAGCAACTTCAGCAAAGTCTCAGGATACAAAATTAATGGGCAAAAATACAAGCATTCTTATACACCAGTACCAGACAAGCAGAGAGCCAAATCAGGAATGAACTTCCATTCACAATTGCTTCAAAGAGAATAAAATACCTAGGAATCCAACTTACAAGGGATGTAAAGGACCTCTTCAAGGAGAACTACAATCCACTGCTCAGTGAAATCAAAGAGGACACCAACAAATGGAAGAACATACCATGCTTGGATAGGAAGAATCAGTATCGTGAAAATGACTATACTGCCCAAGGTTATTTATAGATTCAATGCCATCCCCATCAAGCTACCAATGAGTTTCTTCACAGAATTAGAAAAAACTGCTTTAAAGTTCACATGGAACCAAAAAAGAGCCCGCATTGCCAAGACAATCCTAAGTCAAAAGGACCAAGCCGGAGGCGTCACGCTACCTGACTTCAAACTATACTACAAGGCTACAGTAACCAAAACAGCATGGTACTGGTACCAAAACAGAGATATAGACCAATGGAACAGAATGGAGCCCTCAGAAATAATGCCACACATCTACAACCATCTGATCTTTGACAAACCTGACAAAAACAAGAAATGGGGAAAGGATTCCCTATTTAATAAATGGTGCTGGGAAAATTGGCTAGCCATAAGTAGAAAGCTGAAACTGGATCCTTTCCTTACTCCTTATATGAAGATTAATTCAAGATGGATTAGAGACTTAAATGTTAGACCTAATACCATAAAAACCCTAGAAGAAAATCGAGGTAGTACCATTCAGGACATAGGCATGGGCAAGGACTTCATGTCTAAAACACCAAAAGCAACGGCAGCAAAAGCCAAAATTGACAAATGGGATCTCATTAAACTAAAGAGCTTCTGCACAGCAAAAGAAACTACCATCAGAGTGAACAGGCAACGTACAGAATGGGAGAAAATTTTTGCAATCTACTCATCTGACAAAGGGCTAATTTCCAGAATCTACAAAGAACTCAAACAAATATACAAGAAAAAAACAAACAACCCCATCCAAAAGTGGGGAAAGGATATGAACAGACATTTCTCAAAAGAAGACATTCATACAGCCAACAGACACATGAAAAAATGCTCATCATCACTCGCCATCAGAGAAATGCAAATCAAAACCACAATGAGATACCATCTCACACCAGTTAGAATGGCAATCATTAAAAAATCAGGAATCAACAGGTGTTGGAGAGGATGTGGAGAAATAGGAACACTTTTACACTGTTGGTGGGATTGTAAACTAGTTCAACCATTATGGAAAACAGTATGGCAATTCCTCAAGGATCTAGAGCTAGATGTACCATATGACCCAGCCATCCCACTACTGGGTATATACCCAAAGGATTATAAATTATGCTACTACAAAGACACATGCACACGTATGTTTATTGTGGCACTATTCACAATAGCAAAGACTTGGAATCAACCCAAATGTCCATCAGTGACAGACTGGATTAAGAAAATGTGGCACATATACACCATGGAATACTATGCAGTCATAAAAAAGGATGAGTTTGCGTCCTTTGTAGGGACATGGACGCAGCTGGAAACCATCATTCTTAGCAAACTATCACAAGAAGAGAAAACCAAACACCGCATGTTCTCACTCATAGGTGGGAACTGAACAATGAGCTCACTTGGACTCGGGAAGGGGAACATTACACAATGGGGCCTATCATGGGGAGGGGGGAGGGGGAAGGGATTGCACTGGGGAGTTCTACCTGATATAAATGATGAATTGATGGG
Source organism: Piliocolobus tephrosceles (assembly GCF_002776525.5). NCBI lineage: Eukaryota > Metazoa > Chordata > Mammalia > Primates > Cercopithecidae > Piliocolobus > Piliocolobus tephrosceles. The sequence continues at coordinate 2,492 of NW_022323946.1, forward strand.
TGCTGACGAGTTGATGGGTGCAGCACACCAACATGGCACATGTATACATATGTAACAAACCTGCACGTTATGCACATGTACCCTAGAACTTAAAGTATAATAATAAAAAATAAATAAATAAAAAATACCCAAATGAAAGTAATTAATTAAAAATTCTAATACATCTACTCAATGGAATAATATGCAGCCATTAAAATGAGATTTATGAAATAATTTTACACAGAATATGATTTTGTGTTAAATTAACAATGAGATAACATTGTTCACCATTGTTTTCCAAGAATTAAAAAGAGTAACTAAACCCAGGTGTGGTTGCACGTGCCTGTACAGTCCTAGCTACGCAGGAGGCTGAGGCACGAGGATCACTTGGGCCCAGTTGTTCGAGGCCAGGCTGGGCAACATATCAAGACTCTGCTCTACAAAAAATAATAATAATAATAAATAAAAGAATGACGAATACAGGTGATGCTAGAGGAAAACACTACTCCTATACATCAGTCTAGGGAGTATAAATTCCTGTAACATTTTTAAAACAATGTGAAGTATCTGTTAAAATTTAAGATAGTTATACTCTCTGCCCCATACATTCTATTTCGGGAAAGCTCTGCTATATAAACACTAATATGTAGCTCTAAGTTTAAGAATATTTATTACAGTAAAACCCACAAAAACCTATAATAACCTGAATGCCTATCAATAAAAAATGGTCACATAAACTATGGTACAGCCATATTATGATATCAGGTCGTTATTGCATAGAATGTGGCAGATCCACACTTACTGACCTAGAGTGTGTTCTTCTTGTACTGCAAAATGAGAAAAAGATGCTCCAAATGTATATATAATAATACTTCCGTAAATAAACATATGCCTACACTGTCACGTATGTGTAAGTCTCTACACATGATTATATTTTGATAGAGTAAGATATTAGACTATTAACATTTACTTTTTGGGGGGATGGAAATGGGAAGGTGGGGGTAAAATACTAGCAAAATATAAAAATATATGTATTATAACACTAAGCAAAAACATAAAACAAAATTCAGTCAATGATATAACCAGAAATAAGTAAAACTTGATTAGAAGATGACAATGAAATAAAAACAATAATTGAATTAAGGAATAGGTTTATGCAAAACCTTGACCTAAATTCCTGTATTACTTTAATATGGTATTTGCAATAAAACACAAAAAACCTTTTATGATATAATATTAAAGCGAATACAAACAGGACATCAATATCTATTGTAGTATGAAATTATATAAAATAAGTAAAAAAGTGTAAGAAATTACACTAAAATTCTACTAATGGTTCTTTTTGTATAAAGGGTTATACTGATCTACTTTTTCTTACTTATATTCTTTAAATGATTCATATAATATTTTAATTTAAAAAGAGACTTTTAAGTGTTACTGGAATATCAGCTAATTTTGGATTTGATGTATCAAATCAAGAAAACCATAATGTTTTTAAGGGCTTAAAAAGTAATAGCAACATGCCGGGTGTGGTGGCTTAGGCCAGTAAACCTGCACTTTGGGAGGCCGAGGCCAGCGGATCACAAGGTCAGGAGATTGAGACCATCCTGGCTAACACAGTGAAACTCCATCTCTACTAAAAATACAAAAAATCAGCCAGGCGTGGTGGAGGGCGCCTGTAGTCCCAGCTACTCGCGAGGCTGAGGAAGGAGAATAGCGTGAACCTGGGAGGTGGAGGTTGTAATGAACCGAGATCACGCCACTGCACTCCAGCCTGGAGAACAGAGCAAGACTCCGTCTCAAAACAAAACAAAACAAACAAACAAAAATTAATAGCAACATCAACTCAATCACTTTGAAATAAGAGGCTTTAATAAATTTGTTTCTAGGGGGGCAGTTCCAAGCTGGCCGAATAGGAACAGCTCCAGTCTACAGCTCCCAGCTCGAGTGACGCAGAAGAGGGGTGATTTTTGCATTTCCAACTGAGGCATCGGGCTCATCTCACTGGGGCTTGTCAGACAGTGGAGGCAGAACAGTGGGTGCAGCCCACCGAGCGTGAGAGGAAGCAGGGCAAGGCACTGCCTCACCCGGGAAGTGCAAGGGGTCAGGGAATTCCCTCTCCTAGCCAAGGGAAGCGGTGACAGAGGGCACCTGGAAAATCGGATCACTCCTACCCTAATATTGTGCTTTTGCAACAGTCTCAGCAAACTGCACACCAAGAGACTATATCCCACGCCTGGCTCGGAGGGTCACAGGCCCACAGGGCCTCCCTCATTGCTAGCACTGCAGTCTGAGATCTAACTGCATGGTGGCAGGCAGGCTGGGGAGGGGCACTGGCCACTGCTGAGGCTTAAGTAGGTAAACAAAGCAGCCTGGAAGCTCGAATTGGGGGAAGCCCATGGCAGCTCAAGGAGGCCTGCCTGCCTCTGTACACTCTACCTCTGGGGACACGGCATAGCTGAAGAAAAGACAGCAGAAACCTCCGCAGACTTAAATGTCCCTGTTTGACAACTTTGAAGAGAACAGTGGTTCTCCCAGCACGGAGTCTGAGATCTGAGAATAGACAGACTACCTCCTCAAGTGGGTCCCTGGCCCCAGAGTAGCCTAACTAGGAGGCACCCCCAAGTAGGGGCAGACTGACAACTCACAAGGCCAGGTACCCATCTGAGACGAAGGTTCTAGAGGAACGATCAGGCAGTAACATTTGCTATTCAGCAATATTCGGTGTTCTGCAGCCTCTGCTGCTAATACCCAGGCAAAGGGTCTGGAGTTGACCTCCAGCAAACTCCAACAGACCAGCAGCTGAGGGTCCTGACTATTAGAAGGAAAACTAACAAACAGAAAGGACATCCACATGACAACCCCATCTGTACGACATCATCATCAAAGACCAAAGGTAGATAAAACCACAAAGATGGAGAAAAAGCAGAGCAGAAAAGCAGAAAATTCTAAAAATCAGAGCGCCTCACCCCCTCCAAAGGAACGCAACTCCTTGCCAGCAAAGGAACAAAGCTGGATGGAGAATGACTTTGACAAGTTGAGAGAAGGCTTCAGACGATCAAACTTCCCTTAGCTAAAGGAGGAAGTTCGAACCCATTGCAGAGAAGCCAAAAACCTTGAAAAAAGATTAGATGAATGGCTAACTAGAATAACCAGTATAGAGAAGTCCTTAAATGACCTGATGGAGCTGAAAACTATGGCACGAGAACTACAAGATGAATGCACAAGCTTCAGTAGCTGATTCGATCAAGTGGAAGAAAGGGTATCAGTGATTGAAGATCAATTGAATGAAATGAAGCCAGAGGAGAAATTTAGAGAAAAAAGAGTGAAAAGAAACGAACAAAGCCTCCAAGAAATATGGGACTATGTGAAAAGAACAAATCTACGTCTGACTGGTGTACCTGAAAGTGACGGGGAGAATGGAACCAAGTTGGAAAACACTCTTCAGGATATTATCCAGGAGAACTTCCCCAACCTAGCAAGGTAGCTCAACATTCAAATTCAGGAAATACAGAGAACGCCACAAAGATACTCCTCGAGAAGAGCAACTCCAAGACACATCATTGTCAGATTCACCAAAGTGGAAATGAAGGAAAAAATGTTAAGGGCAGCCAGAGAGAAAGGTCAGGTTTCCGACAAAGGGAAGCCCATCAGACTAACAGCAGATGTCCCAGCAGAAACTCTACAAGTCAGAAGAGGGTGGGAGCCAACATTCAAAATTCTTACAGAAAAGAATTTTCAACCCAGAATTTCATATCTAGCCAAACTAAGCTTCATAAGTGAAGGAGAAATAAAATCCTTTACAGACAAGCAAATGCTGAGAGATTTTTGTCACCACCAGGCCTGCCCTATAAGAGCTCCTGAAGGAAGCACTAAACATAGAAACAAACAACTGGTACCAGCCACTGCAAAAACATGCCAAATTGTAAAGAACATCGATGCTAGGAAGAAACTGCATCAACTAACGAGCTATATAACCAACTAACATCATAATGACAGGATCAAATTCACACATAACAATATTAACCTTAAATGTAAACGGGCTAAATGCTCCAATTAAAAGACACAGACTGGCAAATTGGATAAAGAAGACTCATCAGTGTGCTGCATTCAGGAGACCCATCTCATGTGCAGAGACACACACAGGCTCACAATAAAGGGATGGAGGAAGATCTACCAAGCAAATGGAAAACAAAAAAAGGCAGGGGTTGCAATCCTAAGCTCTGATAAAACAGACTTTCAATCAACAAAGATCAAAAGAGACAAAGAAGGCCATTACATAATGGCAAAGGGATCAATTGAACAAGAAGAGCTAACTATCCTAAATATATATGCACCCAATATAGGAGCACCCAGATTCATAAAGCAAGTCCTTCGAGACCTACGAAGAGATTTAGACTCCCACACTATAATAATGGAGACTTTAACACCCCACTGTCAAGATTAAACAGATCAACGAGACAGAAAGTTAACAAGGATATCCAGGAATTGAACTCAGCTCTGCACTAAGTAGACCTAATAGACATCTACAGAACTCTCCACCCCAAATCAACAGAATATACATTCTTCTCAGCACCACATCGCACTTATTCCAAAATTGACCACATAATTGGAAGTAAAGCACTCCTCAGCAAATGTAAAAGAACAGAAATTATAACAAACTGTCTCTCTGACCACAGTGCAATCAAACTAGAACTCAGGACTAAGAAACTCAATCAAAACCGCTCAACTACATGGAAACTGAACAACCTGCTCCTGAATGACTACTTGGTACATAACGAAATGA
>NW_022323947.1:0-7256 GCF_002776525.5 Piliocolobus tephrosceles
TCATTTCGTTATGTACCAAGTAGTCATTCAGGAGCAGGTTGTTCAGTTTCCATGTAGTTGAGCGGTTTTGATTGAGTTTCTTAGTCCTGAGTTCTAGTTTGATTGCACTGTGGTCAGAGAGACAGTTTGTTATAATTTCTGTTCTTTTACATTTGCTGAGGAGTGCTTTACTTCCAATTATGTGGTCAATTTTGGAATAAGTGCGATGTGGTGCTGAGAAGAATGTATATTCTGTTGATTTGGGGTGGAGAGTTCTGTAGATGTCTATTAGGTCTACTTAGTGCAGAGCTGAGTTCAATTCCTGGATATCCTTGTTAACTTTCTGTCTCGTTGATCTGTTTAATCTTGACAGTGGGGTGTTAAAGTCTCCATTATTATAGTGTGGGAGTCTAAATCTCTTCGTAGGTCTCGAAGGACTTGCTTTATGAATCTGGGTGCTCCTATATTGGGTGCATATATATTTAGGATAGTTAGCTCTTCTTGTTCAATTGATCCCTTTGCCATTATGTAATGGCCTTCTTTGTCTCTTTTGATCTTTGTTGATTGAAAGTCTGTTTTATCAGAGCTTAGGATTGCAACCCCTGCCTTTTTTTGTTTTCCATTTGCTTGGTAGATCTTCCTCCATCCCTTTATTGTGAGCCTGTGTGTGTCTCTGCACATGAGATGGGTCTCCTGAATGCAGCACACTGATGAGTCTTCTTTATCCAATTTGCCAGTCTGTGTCTTTTAATTGGAGCATTTAGCCCGTTTACATTTAAGGTTAATATTGTTATGTGTGAATTTGATCCTGTCATTATGATGTTAGTTGGTTATATAGCTCGTTAGTTGATGCAGTTTCTTCCTAGCATCGATGTTCTTTACAATTTGGCATGTTTTTGCAGTGGCTGGTACCAGTTGTTTGTTTCTATGTTTAGTGCTTCCTTCAGGAGCTCTTATAGGGCAGGCCTGGTGGTGACAAAAATCTCTCAGCATTTGCTTGTCTGTAAAGGATTTTATTTCTCCTTCACTTATGAAGCTTAGTTTGGCTAGATATGAAATTCTGGGTTGAAAATTCTTTTCTGTAAGAATTTTGAATGTTGGCTCCCACCCTCTTCTGACTTGTAGAGTTTCTGCTGGGACATCTGCTGTTAGTCTGATGGGCTTCCCTTTGTCGGAAACCTGACCTTTCTCTCTGGCTGCCCTTAACATTTTTTCCTTCATTTCCACTTTGGTGAATCTGACAATGATGTGTCTTGGAGTTGCTCTTCTCGAGGAGTATCTTTGTGGCGTTCTCTGTATTTCCTGAATTTGAATGTTGAGCTACCTTGCTAGGTTGGGGAAGTTCTCCTGGATAATATCCTGAAGAGTGTTTTCCAACTTGGTTCCATTCTCCCCGTCACTTTCAGGTACACCAGTCAGACGTAGATTTGTTCTTTTCACATAGTCCCATATTTCTTGGAGGCTTTGTTCGTTTCTTTTCACTCTTTTTTCTCTAAATTTCTCCTCTGGCTTCATTTCATTCAATTGATCTTCAATCACTGATACCCTTTCTTCCACTTGATCGAATCAGCTACTGAAGCTTGTGCATTCATCTTGTAGTTCTCGTGCCATAGTTTTCAGCTCCATCAGGTCATTTAAGGACTTCTCTATACTGGTTATTCTAGTTAGCCATTCATCTAATCTTTTTTCAAGGTTTTTGGCTTCTCTGCAATGGGTTCGAACTTCCTCCTTTAGCTAAGGGAAGTTTGATCGTCTGAAGCCTTCTCTCAACTTGTCAAAGTCATTCTCCATCCAGCTTTGTTCCTTTGCTGGCAAGGAGTTGCGTTCCTTTGGAGGGGGTGAGGCGCTCTGATTTTTAGAATTTTCTGCTTTTCTGCTCTGCTTTTTCTCCATCTTTGTGGTTTTATCTACCTTTGGTCTTTGATGATGATGTCGTACAGATGGGGTTGTCATGTGGATGTCCTTTCTGTTTGTTAGTTTTCCTTCTAATAGTCAGGACCCTCAGCTGCTGGTCTGTTGGAGTTTGCTGGAGGTCAACTCCAGACCCTTTGCCTGGGTATTAGCAGCAGAGGCTGCAGAACACCGAATATTGCTGAATAGCAAATGTTACTGCCTGATCGTTCCTCTAGAACCTTCGTCTCAGATGGGTACCTGGCCTTGTGAGTTGTCAGTCTGCCCCTACTTGGGGGTGCCTCCTAGTTAGGCTACTCTGGGGCCAGGGACCCACTTGAGGAGGTAGTCTGTCTATTCTCAGATCTCAGACTCCGTGCTGGGAGAACCACTGTTCTCTTCAAAGTTGTCAAACAGGGACATTTAAGTCTGCGGAGGTTTCTGCTGTCTTTTCTTCAGCTATGCCGTGTCCCCAGAGGTAGAGTGTACAGAGGCAGGCAGGCCTCCTTGAGCTGCCATGGGCTTCCCCCAATTCGAGCTTCCAGGCTGCTTTGTTTACCTACTTAAGCCTCAGCAGTGGCCAGTGCCCCTCCCCAGCCTGCCTGCCACCATGCAGTTAGATCTCAGACTGCAGTGCTAGCAATGAGGGAGGCCCTGTGGGCCTGTGACCCTCCGAGCCAGGCGTGGGATATAGTCTCTTGGTGTGCAGTTTGCTGAGACTGTTGCAAAAGCACAATATTAGGGTAGGAGTGATCCGATTTTCCAGGTGCCCTCTGTCACCGCTTCCCTTGGCTAGGAGAGGGAATTCCCTGACCCCTTGCACTTCCCGGGTGAGGCAGTGCCTTGCCCTGCTTCCTCTCACGCTCGGTGGGCTGCACCCACTGTTCTGCCTCCACTGTCTGACAAGCCCCAGTGAGATGAGCCCGATGCCTCAGTTGGAAATGCAAAAATCACCCCTCTTCTGCGTCACTCGAGCTGGGAGCTGTAGACTGGAGCTGTTCCTATTCGGCCAGCTTGGAACTGCCCCCCTAGAAACAAATTTATTAAAGCCTCTTATTTCAAAGTGATTGAGTTGATGTTGCTATTAATTTTTGTTTGTTTGTTTTGTTTTGTTTTGAGACGGAGTCTTGCTCTGTTCTCCAGGCTGGAGTGCAGTGGCGTGATCTCGGTTCATTACAACCTCCACCTCCCAGGTTCACGCTATTCTCCTTCCTCAGCCTCGCGAGTAGCTGGGACTACAGGCGCCCTCCACCACGCCTGGCTGATTTTTTGTATTTTTAGTAGAGATGGAGTTTCACTGTGTTAGCCAGGATGGTCTCAATCTCCTGACCTTGTGATCCGCTGGCCTCGGCCTCCCAAAGTGCAGGTTTACTGGCCTAAGCCACCACACCCGGCATGTTGCTATTACTTTTTAAGCCCTTAAAAACATTATGGTTTTCTTGATTTGATACATCAAATCCAAAATTAGCTGATATTCCAGTAACACTTAAAAGTCTCTTTTTAAATTAAAATATTATATGAATCATTTAAAGAATATAAGTAAGAAAAAGTAGATCAGTATAACCCTTTATACAAAAAGAACCATTAGTAGAATTTTAGTGTAATTTCTTACACTTTTTTACTTATTTTATATAATTTCATACTACAATAGATATTGATGTCCTGTTTGTATTCGCTTTAATATTATATCATAAAAGGTTTTTTGTGTTTTATTGCAAATACCATATTAAAGTAATACAGGAATTTAGGTCAAGGTTTTGCATAAACCTATTCCTTAATTCAATTATTGTTTTTATTTCATTGTCATCTTCTAATCAAGTTTTACTTATTTCTGGTTATATCATTGACTGAATTTTGTTTTATGTTTTTGCTTAGTGTTATAATACATATATTTTTATATTTTGCTAGTATTTTACCCCCACCTTCCCATTTCCATCCCCCCAAAAAGTAAATGTTAATAGTCTAATATCTTACTCTATCAAAATATAATCATGTGTAGAGACTTACACATACGTGACAGTGTAGGCATATGTTTATTTACGGAAGTATTATTATATATACATTTGGAGCATCTTTTTCTCATTTTGCAGTACAAGAAGAACACACTCTAGGTCAGTAAGTGTGGATCTGCCACATTCTATGCAATAACGACCTGATATCATAATATGGCTGTACCATAGTTTATGTGACCATTTTTTATTGATAGGCATTCAGGTTATTATAGGTTTTTGTGGGTTTTACTGTAATAAATATTCTTAAACTTAGAGCTACATATTAGTGTTTATATAGCAGAGCTTTCCCGAAATAGAATGTATGGGGCAGAGAGTATAACTATCTTAAATTTTAACAGATACTTCACATTGTTTTAAAAATGTTACAGGAATTTATACTCCCTAGACTGATGTATAGGAGTAGTGTTTTCCTCTAGCATCACCTGTATTCGTCATTCTTTTATTTATTATTATTATTATTTTTTGTAGAGCAGAGTCTTGATATGTTGCCCAGCCTGGCCTCGAACAACTGGGCCCAAGTGATCCTCGTGCCTCAGCCTCCTGCGTAGCTAGGACTGTACAGGCACGTGCAACCACACCTGGGTTTAGTTACTCTTTTTAATTCTTGGAAAACAATGGTGAACAATGTTATCTCATTGTTAATTTAACACAAAATCATATTCTGTGTAAAATTATTTCATAAATCTCATTTTAATGGCTGCATATTATTCCATTGAGTAGATGTATTAGAATTTTTAATTAATTACTTTCATTTGGGTATTTTTTATTTATTTATTTTTTATTATTATACTTTAAGTTCTAGGGTACATGTGCATAACGTGCAGGTTTGTTACATATGTATACATGTGCCATGTTGGTGTGCTGCACCCATCAACTCGTCAGCACCCATCAATTCATCATTTATATCAGGTAGAACTCCCCAGTGCAATCCCTTCCCCCTCCCCCCTCCCCATGATAGGCCCCATTGTGTAATGTTCCCCTTCCCGAGTCCAAGTGAGCTCATTGTTCAGTTCCCACCTATGAGTGAGAACATGCGGTGTTTGGTTTTCTCTTCTTGTGATAGTTTGCTAAGAATGATGGTTTCCAGCTGCGTCCATGTCCCTACAAAGGACGCAAACTCATCCTTTTTTATGACTGCATAGTATTCCATGGTGTATATGTGCCACATTTTCTTAATCCAGTCTGTCACTGATGGACATTTGGGTTGATTCCAAGTCTTTGCTATTGTGAATAGTGCCACAATAAACATACGTGTGCATGTGTCTTTGTAGTAGCATAATTTATAATCCTTTGGGTATATACCCAGTAGTGGGATGGCTGGGTCATATGGTACATCTAGCTCTAGATCCTTGAGGAATTGCCATACTGTTTTCCATAATGGTTGAACTAGTTTACAATCCCACCAACAGTGTAAAAGTGTTCCTATTTCTCCACATCCTCTCCAACACCTGTTGATTCCTGATTTTTTAATGATTGCCATTCTAACTGGTGTGAGATGGTATCTCATTGTGGTTTTGATTTGCATTTCTCTGATGGCGAGTGATGATGAGCATTTTTTCATGTGTCTGTTGGCTGTATGAATGTCTTCTTTTGAGAAATGTCTGTTCATATCCTTTCCCCACTTTTGGATGGGGTTGTTTGTTTTTTTCTTGTATATTTGTTTGAGTTCTTTGTAGATTCTGGAAATTAGCCCTTTGTCAGATGAGTAGATTGCAAAAATTTTCTCCCATTCTGTACGTTGCCTGTTCACTCTGATGGTAGTTTCTTTTGCTGTGCAGAAGCTCTTTAGTTTAATGAGATCCCATTTGTCAATTTTGGCTTTTGCTGCCGTTGCTTTTGGTGTTTTAGACATGAAGTCCTTGCCCATGCCTATGTCCTGAATGGTACTACCTCGATTTTCTTCTAGGGTTTTTATGGTATTAGGTCTAACATTTAAGTCTCTAATCCATCTTGAATTAATCTTCATATAAGGAGTAAGGAAAGGATCCAGTTTCAGCTTTCTACTTATGGCTAGCCAATTTTCCCAGCACCATTTATTAAATAGGGAATCCTTTCCCCATTTCTTGTTTTTGTCAGGTTTGTCAAAGATCAGATGGTTGTAGATGTGTGGCATTATTTCTGAGGGCTCCATTCTGTTCCATTGGTCTATATCTCTGTTTTGGTACCAGTACCATGCTGTTTTGGTTACTGTAGCCTTGTAGTATAGTTTGAAGTCAGGTAGCGTGACGCCTCCGGCTTGGTCCTTTTGACTTAGGATTGTCTTGGCAATGCGGGCTCTTTTTTGGTTCCATGTGAACTTTAAAGCAGTTTTTTCTAATTCTGTGAAGAAACTCATTGGTAGCTTGATGGGGATGGCATTGAATCTATAAATAACCTTGGGCAGTATAGTCATTTTCACGATACTGATTCTTCCTATCCAAGCATGGTATGTTCTTCCATTTGTTGGTGTCCTCTTTGATTTCACTGAGCAGTGGATTGTAGTTCTCCTTGAAGAGGTCCTTTACATCCCTTGTAAGTTGGATTCCTAGGTATTTTATTCTCTTTGAAGCAATTGTGAATGGAAGTTCATTCCTGATTTGGCTCTCTGCTTGTCTGGTACTGGTGTATAAGAATGCTTGTATTTTTGCCCATTAATTTTGTATCCTGAGACTTTGCTGAAGTTGCTTATCAGCTTAAGAAGATTTTGGGCTGAGACGATGGGGTTTTCTAAATATGCAATCATGTCATCTGCAAACAGGGACAGTTTGACTTCTTCTTTTCCTAACTGAATACCCTTGATTTCTTTCTCTTGCCTGATTGCCCTAGCCAGAACTTCCAACACTATGTTGAATAGGAGTGGTGAGAGAGGGCATCCCTGTCTTGTGCCAGTTTTCAAAGGGAATTTTTCCAGTTTTTGCCCATTCAGTATGATATTAGCTGTGGGTTTGTCATAAATAGCTCTTATTATTTTGAGGTACGCTCCATCAATACCGAATTTATTGAGCGTTTTTAGCATGAAGGGCTGTTGAATTTTGTCAAAAGCCTTTTCTGCATCTATTGAGATAATCATGTGGTTCTTGTCTTTGGTTCTGTTGATATGCTGGATTACGTTGATTGATTTGCGAATGTTGAACCAGCCTTGCATCCCAGGGATGAAGCCCACTTGATCATGAAGGATAAGCTTTTTGATGTGCTGCTGAATCCGGTTTGCCAGTATTTTATTGAGGATTTTTGCATCGATGTTCATCAGGGAGATTGGTCTAAAATTCTCTTTTTTTGTTGTGTCTCTGCCAGGCTTTGGTATCAGGATGATGTTGGCCTCATAAAATGAGTTAGGGAGGATTCCCTGTTTTTCTATTGATTGGAATAGTTTCAGAAGGAATGGTACCAGCTCCT
>NW_022323948.1:0-14423 GCF_002776525.5 Piliocolobus tephrosceles
TGGCAATCATTAAAAAGTCAGGAAACAACAGGTACTGGAGAGGATGTGGAGAAATAGGAACACTTTTACACTGTTGGTGGGACTGTAAACTAGTTCAACTATTGTGGAAGACAGTGTGGTGATTCCTTAAGGATCTAGAACTAGAAATACCCTTTGACCCAGCCATCCCATTACTGGGTATATACCCAAAGGATTATAAATCATGCTGCTATAAAGACACATGCACATGTATGTTTATTGTGGCACTATTCATAATAGCAAAGACTTGGAACCAACCCAAATGTCCATCAATGATAGACTGGATTAAGAAAATGTGGCACATATACACCATGGAATACTATGCAGCCATAAAAAAAGGATGAGTTCATGTGCTTTGTAGGGACATGGATGAAACTGGAAACCATCATTCTCAGCAAACTATCACAAGGACAGAAAACCAAACCCCGCATGTTCTCACTCACAGATGGGAACTGAGCAATGAGAACACTTGGACATAGGAAGGGGAACATCACACACCAGGGCCTGTCATGGAGTAGGGGGAGGGGGAAGGGATAGCATTAGGAGATATACCTAATGTAAATGTCGAGTTATTGGGTGCAGCACACCAACATGGCACATGTATACATATGTAACAAACCTGCACGTTGTGCACATGTACCCTAGAATTTAAAGTAAAAAAAAAAAAAGAAAAGAATATAGAGCAACTGTAAGTTACACACATCGTTGGTGTGGATGCAAAGTCACATAGCCGCTTGGGGAAATAGTTTGGCAAATTCTTATAAAGTTATACATGCACTTACCATACAATTCAGATTTTTACTCCTAGATATTTACCCCAAAGAAATGGAAACATAAGGCCACACAAGGATATGTAGGTTGTTTATAGCAAACTGAAACCTAGATACTACCCAAATGCCTGTCAAATGGATGTTGGAGAAACAAACAATGATATATCCATACAAGGGACTCCTCAACAATACAAAGAAACAACTACTGATAAATACAACAACATGGGTGCATCTCAAAAGCATGTTGCTAAAAGAAATAAGCAAGATACAAAAAGGTTACATGTTGTATGATTCCACTCAATTTGGAAAAAACAAAACCATAGGTAAAAAGCAACAAACCAGTGGTTGAGAAGGGTGGGGATGTTGGGAAAATTGGCTATAAAGGGCCCATGGAAACATTTTGTGGTGATGAAAAATTCTGTATCTTAAATACATTTGTCAAAACCTCTGAGCACCGAACATAAAAAAGCTGAATTTTACCATGTGAAAATTATCCTCCAATAAACCTGATGTTTTAAAGAATCCATGTCATCCTTGATTTTTAAAAACTCAATAAAATAGGGTTAAATAGATAAGTTCTTAACATGATAAAATATGTATAATGTGAACACTAAATAGAGTATCAGTCTTTATCGCAAAACCACAGAATTCCTCCTAAAAACATAAAGAAGTTGCCCATAATCATTACTATTATTTAACATTATGGTAGAAGTACTAGTCAACACAACTGGAATAGAAAAAAATAGAGGTACTAAGTTGGAAACAACGTGGAAAACAAAATCAGTATTTAAAAATGCTTGGCAATACCCTGGAAATCCCAAGAGAATCAATTGAATAAAAGTGTTAACAACAACAACAAAAACCCAAAACCAGTGGGTATATGTAATCAATATGGATAAATCAATGGTTTTTATAAATATAAACAATAACCACTTGGAGTGTAAGATAGAAGAAGGGATCTCATTTACAATAGCAACACAATAAGATAAAATCCCTTGAAAGAAAATTAACAGGGAAAGTCCAAGACATATTAAGAAAACTGTAAAATTAACTAAAGGTAGTAAAATTTAACAAACAGAAAGAAATGAATGTTCTAGATTGGGGGTATCCAACATTGCAAAGATGTCAATTTCTCTAACCTAATTTATAAAATGAATATAATCCCAGTAAAATTATAAATTTTTTTAAAAAGCTAGAGATAATTTTTTAAAATTAGGCAAAAATCAACAACAATATTTAGAGAAATTCTGAAAAAGAAAAACAAGGAAGAGTCCACTTGATTTCAAACATATTATAAATCCTTAATAATGAAAAGTGCATGGCACCAACTCATGAAGAAACCAATGTACTCATGGGGAAACAGAGAGAAAGTTTAGGAATAGAATCAAATATATACAACAAAAGTGGTATCTCAACTCAGAGAGAAAAAGAGAGTATACAATTAAAGTTGTTGAAACAATTGGATTGACATACCATACCTCAAAGCAGGATAAATTCCAAATGGGTCAAGATTTAAATATAAAACATGAAGCCATAAAAATACAGAAAGAAAACATGGAAAGATTCCATTTGAGGCTTGGATAGGAAAAAGCCTATTTAAATATAACTCAAAATTCAAAATTTAAAAAAATGTTATACTTGACTACATAAAATTAAAAGAAAATTTTAGCATGAAGGCATACCATTAAACAAAGATAAATATAAATGTTAAACTGAATTTAAATACTTGCAATGAATAGCAAGAAAAAGAGCTTATCTCCCAATATATAAAGAGCTCTTAGAGTTTGATAAAACCCAATATAAAAATGTGCAAAAAATATAAAGGGCAATTCAAAGTATTTTTTAAATATGTGAAACTACTCATAGGTGAAATGCAATTTAAAAGCTACATGAAGATACTCTTTTTCACCTATCAGATTGTTACATACCCAAAAGTATGATATAATCTGTTCCTGAGGCTACAGGGAAAGAGTCACTTTCATACATTGCTGCTGGGAATGTAAATCGTTAACAACCTCTAGGGAGGGCAATTTGGTAATATCTATTAAGATTACAAATGCATATACCCTTTGACCCAGCTATTTCACTTCTGGGACTGTATCCTAGAGTTATCCTAGGACACATGCAAAATGATATACATGAATTTCTATTGCAGCATTGTTAATAATAGCAAAAGATTGGAAGCAACCCAGAACTTCCATCAATAGGAGGCAGGTTTTTCATTTCATTAGTTGCTTTTATGGCTTCACAGTAGGAAAAAAAAAAAAAAAAAAAAAAGAGCCTCTGCTCCTAAACCCAGACTGGAGCTGGCCTAAGCCATCTATGCCATTTCTCCTTCCCCTGGTCTACCCCTTTAGACCTTCCAAGGCAGTGAAGTCCCCCAAGGTGGGAGATGGCCTTGGGCCATCTCCAGGACATAAACTTAAGTTTGGGATGGACAGAAGAGGGAGCAATGCAGACTACTCTATCCCCTGCTAATTACAAAATCCAAGCTTCTCTGTACTGAAGTGACACTGAGGGAGAGAAGAGGGTAGTGGGTGAACTTTCCCTAGGTATAGAATGAACCACCATTAATTGTCATTTTAATCTTGGTCATCATTTAATTAATTAGGGAAAGATATGAATAATACTGCATAAGACTTACCCTTGCCTATTTCAGTAAAGTGGTCCCTTTTCCTAAAATTATACAACTAGGATGGTATTTTCCCCAGATACTAACGTTGATGAGTACTTTATGATACCACAAACAAGGCAGTAACATTTACACTGACAGCTACCTAATCTCAGATAAAATACCTAGAAGATACAGTTTCCTGTGTCGTCTAGGTATAGCTGAAGTTGAGTGAAGTTGTCGAAACTGAGACTATAAAATGATGGAAGATACTAAAGTTAGATGTTCTCCTCCATTTTTGCATTTACCTACATTTCTTTTTAAGAATCACATGATTTTGGTCAAATGTGGTGTTGCCGATTTGTGGTTGTGGTTGTTTGTCTGTTTGCCTTGAGTTTGTTTTTTGGTAAATACAAATTCTTCAAAAGCTATTCAGAGAAAAAGAAGTGGAATCCTGCTGGACAAGTAGACAGTGAGAATTCTGTGGGATGGTCCTGGTTAAATAGAAACCACTTTGTGTAAAAAGGCTCATTTTAAGTGGGTCAATCTGTATTAGTTGCACCACTTGAAACACTGAAGATACATTTTAGTGTATCTTGTGTTTGGGGACCTTTTGGGAACACACTATATTTATACTCTATTAAACTAGGTCAGCTTCTTTGTTGGGACAATCCCAGAGGGAGCTATACATTTCACCTGAAGATAGCAAGAAGAGTTCTGGTATTTTACTGGTTTGTCTATCCTAACTCATGCTACTGAAGTCAAATCTAGTAATTTCCTATGCCCCAGTGAATAAAGAGTGATTCCTTCATTTACAAATATTTATTTAGTGTCTAGTATGAGTTATTTGTTGTGCTAGGTGTGGGAAATATCAATTTGTGCTGTCAAGGAGACTGCTCTCTAAAAGGATGGTAAGACACATTCATGCATATCTACAGAAAGAGCAGAAAGATAAGCTAGGCTTAAGGCTGCTGAGTTTGAGGTACAGGCATATTAACTAAGAGAAAGTGTCCTGTATAGACAGTTAGAAAGTGAGACACTCTAGGGAGCTTACAGTACGAGACAGAACTGTGTTTAGTTTTTGGTGGTGGAAAATGAAGCTCTCTTTCTAGAAAAGAGGAGTCCTGATTCATTCATAGTGGTTTTTTTTTTCCCTGATGAAAACAAATACATAAATAAGATGTGAGTTTTGATATTTTTCAGCACATTTTAACTTAAAAATGATTTTAAAGAATTTGTGTAAGTAAAAATATGTGTTAATTATGAAAACATCAAAACTATAGTGATGAATGAACATTTCCATGTAGTACATTACAGCTGCAGATGAAGGAAGGTACAGTCCACTGTTTCGTGTGGCGTCTAGTCTCATACATTCGGAGAATAATATTGATTCTGGTTTTGTGTTCGAATTAGAGCACTAACAAGATAGAATTCATTAAAAGAAGACAAAGTGTCTAAAAATCAGGCTATAGAAAGTACAGCTAGATTGGAAGAATAAATTGTTTTATAGAAGTATAGGGTGACTATAATTAACAACAATTTATTATATATTTTCAAATAGCTAGAAAAGAGAATTTAGAATGTTCCCAACACAAAGAAATGATAAATGTTTGAGGTGATGGATATGCTGCTGATATGATCATGACACATTGTATACCTGTGTCAAACTATCACACTGTACACCATAAATATGTATGATTATTATTAATATGTATCAACTAAAAATAAAAGAAAAAAATTGCCATTCAAGGTACTACAAATTTTAAAAGAATGTCAATTCAAATGGGTTGTTCACCTTTGAAAAGAGGTGACTATAGTTTATAATAATACATATTTCAAAATAGCTAGAAGACAATAATTGGAATGTTTTTAGCATAAAGACAAGATAAACATTTAACGTGATGGATATCCCAATGACACTGATCGATCTTTACAAATTGCATGAATGTATCAAATTATCACATGTACCTTCCCCTTCCCCCAGCCAAAAAAAGAAAGAAAGAAAGAAAAGAGGAGGCTTAGAACCAGTGATAGCTATCTTCGAATAGTTGTGGTAGATCAGTATTTATTGTTATTCCAGAGACCAGAAATAGGAAAATCATAGGTGAAAGTTCCAAAAAAGCAATTTTCAGCTTATTATGTGGAATGACTAACTGACAATTACAGCTGTCCAAGAACAGGATAGGGCGTTTTGTTTATTTGTTAGCAACCTACACAGCAATTGAATGGCATTTGATTAGAGATGCTGAGATGCAATGCCTTTCAAACTTTAAGGTGCATTTGAGTCACCTGGGGTCTTATAAAATGCTGTTGGTCACCAAACATAGTTTGAGTACCAAGTATATAGAGAATTTTCCTTCGCTATGTAGACAATTTTGAATAAGAGAAATTTTAAATTCTCCCTCATCTCGAAAAGTCTATTATATTCTATTGTTTATTTGAGTCCCAATACAAGGTATTTGCTGGATGCTGTGGAAATAAATGAAAGTCAGAGTCCCTGAGATAATGTAGCATATTTCAGAAACAAGAGAATGCATAGCACATTTGAAGAATATTAACTTGATGGAGAGAAATTTTTCTGGTAGGAGAAGTGTTGTAGAAATAGGCTTAGAAGAGGCAGAATTTCCATTGTAAATATAAAATTAAGTACTTCAGACATCATCCTGGGAGTAAAGGTATGCCAGTTCAGATTTGCCCTCTTCTATAAGGCAATATAAGTAATATACTCCCAGGATAGTGGCTTAAACACACAAATGTTTATTTTTCTATGTAAATAAAAGAGGTACAGAATTAAGCTGTTCAGGGTTGTATGACAACTCTGTTCAGTCATCTTCATTGCTGTCTTCCATCCTCAAGATTATTTTAAGATTCAAGACAGCTACTGGAGCTCCAGTAATTTTATCCCATTCCAGGCTTGGGAAGGAAGATGAAGAAATTGCTTACTTCTTTTGAAGAAAACAACTCAAAAGACAACTGCTGCTTACATCTCACTGGCTAGAACTTGATCACATGACTGAATACAACTGCAAGGGAATCTGGGAAAGATTATTGTCTCAGCTATGCACATTGTTCAGGGTTCTGTTTTTAAGGAGTAATAAGTGGATTGATGAATACTGGAAGTCACCTAGCAGTCTTTATCACAAATGGTAAGTCCATTGTTTCTGAATTGGAAGGGGACACTAGCAGAGGACTGTTTTTGAAAGATAAGTATGGAGGTAATACAAAGACTGAAAGTAAATGTTGGGAGATGTAGCCAAGATGACTCATTTCTAGAAATAAAGGAATTCCAGGGATGTTGGACTAAACAAGAGTAGTAAGAAATTCAGTGAAGAGAGGGAACTATAGAATGGCCTTTACAAAGTTATGATTGACAAGACTTGGTGACTTGACCTGGGTAGGAAAAGACAGGGAGGAACCTAGACTACCCAACAGGTTTACAACCTCGGTGACTTGAAAAAATGAAACCCATAGCAGAAAAAGAAATGGCACAAAGAAAGGCGACTTGTTGAGGAAGAAGATGAGTTTTGTTTTAGATATACTGGGTTTGCTGTGATGAGGGAACATCCCAGGGGACAGGCAGAAATGTCTAAACACTTCATGGTTATACTATAAGACTATAAGACTATAAGACAGTGTATACTGCTTCGGTGATGGGTGCACCAAAATCTCACAAATCACCACTAAAATAACTTACTCATGTAACCAAACATCACCTGTTCCTCAATAGCCTATGGAAATAATAAAAGAAGAAAGAAAGAAAGAAAGGAAAGAAAAGAAAGAAAGGAAGAAAAGAAAGAAAGAGAGAGAAGGAAAGAAAGAAAGAAAAGAAAAAGAGAGAGAGAAACTTTAGCTTAGGAGACAGTTGAGTGTGGAGGGGATGGTTTTTGAGGTTATTCACATATTCCACACTTCCACATAAGTGTCTAATAGTCATCTCACACTTTATGTTTCCAAATAGAACTCTCAGTCACCTTTACCACACTCTAGTTATTGAAGACTCAGAGAACGCTGATCTGTTTTAATAATGATCTCAACCAAACACCAGTGCATAGGCAAATTCTCACTGAAAATGAGTTAGGATAATACTCTAAAGCCAAATATAAATTATTTGATATCATGTTCTCTTTGAGAATATTCCTCTCTGAATTTTGAGTTATTTTCTATGATCATCTTGGGATGCCTTCAAGTTCAATTTAGCCATCTGCTTAAAGGGATGATAACCTATAAAACCAAGGTGTCCCAGTTCAGCCAGCTTCCATAGCACTCTCCTCACAGATAGACTGAATTTTCCCAACACCAATTCTATATGAATCTGTTAACTGGATTATAGACCAAGTTTCCTATCTTTTCTCTGGGCTAAGAATCTGATTTTCCCTTGACAATATATTCCTAATGCCAGAGGTCAAGGCTTTTATTAAGCCATTCTGAACTTGCCTTCAAGTGGTTAATGAAAGGTCCCTAGAGCATAGCTTTGACCTTAGCCTGAGTTGCATTTTCTTTAATTGGATTGTATTTTGCTCCCTTCCTTTGTTTCTTTAGTCTCCAACCAGAGAAGGAAGCCAGTTGAACTCCTGGGATATATTAATTACATGTTTTATTCGACTATGTTTTGGTTTTCCATTATGTGCTTGTCATCTTTTTATTGTTCCATGCCACAAAACATCACAGGGACTAATTCTCTGGGAGTCTCTCATTTGCATTTAGTGAGGAGAGGACAACCTACCCCAAGTGGGTGGGGGAATGCCTGTGATATCAAGTTATAAGGCAGGGGGTTCCCTTTCCACATTTATAAAGCTACCCCAAGCTTAGGACACCCCTTAGTCAAATGGGGTAAATGCTAGACAGTTTCCTGTGGGAGACCTGGCCTTCTTGGAAGGAACTGAAATCTGCTGCCAAACAAGAAATCTAGAAATGTTTTGAAAATCTAAACATGTGATAAAAATAGAAGGGAGCTTTCTTATTAATAATGGCACACAGATACACAGACCTTTGTGGTTAACAAACTGTTCACACTTGATACTCCTAATTGCCCTTAAGATAGGCATGGTGAGTACTATATTCATGTTACAGAGGAGAGCATGATACCGACAGAGCTTGGTGACTTGCTCAAAGCCACACAGCAGTAGAGCTGGGACAAGTCTTAATGCTATTTATGCTGTTTTCTTTCCATTTATCTATAGTAAAATCATCAACCAGAGTTTGCTGACCTATCAGGTGGCACACTACAGACTGCTCTAAGCTGTGGTTGTCAAAGGTGTTAGATCCACAGAATTAAACTGCATGCCTGTGAACAGACAGTTTTCAAAAGAAGACATACATGCAGCCAACAATCATGAAAAAAAGCTGAACATCACTGATTAATAAAGAAATGCAAATCAAAACCACAATGAGATACCATCTAACACCAGTCAGAAGGGCTATTACTAAAAAATCAAAGAATAACAGATGCTGGTGAGGTTGCAGAGAAAATTGAAAACTTACACATTGTTGATGGGTGTATAAATTAGTTGAACCATTGAGGAAGACAGTGTGGCAATTCTTCTAAGACCTAAAAACCGAAATACCATTCAACCGAGCAATGCCATTACTGAGTATATACCCAAAGGAATATAAATTTTTCTGTCACAAAGACACATATATGCATATGTTTGTTGCAACACTACTCATAATAGCAAAGACATGGAATCAACTTAAGTTCCCACTGACAGTAGACTGGATAAAGAAAATGTGGTATGTATACACCATGGAATACTATGCAGCCACAAAAAGAACAAGATCGTGACTTTTCCAGAAACACAGATGGAGCTAAAGGCCATTATCCTTAGCAAACTAATGCAGGAACAGAAAACCAAATACCACATGTTCTCACTTATAAGAGGGAGACAAATGATAAGAACTCATGGACACACAAAGAGGAACAAAACACACAGGGGCCTATTGGAGTGTGGAGGGTGGGAGGAGTGAGAGGATCAGGAAAAGTAACTAATGGATACTACAGTTAATACTTGGGTAATGAAATTATCTGTACAACAAAACCCATGACACCAGTTTACCTATATAACAAACCTGTACAAGTACCCTAGAACTTAAAATAAAAGTTAAATTAAAAAAAAAATTGCATGTCTGAATCCATTTTCTTTCCCTCACTTACACAAGCAGCATTTTTCCCTTACCTCCAAAATCACTCTAGTATATATTGATACTTCACCAAGCTACTCTTTACTCCACAAATAGACCATGCCATTTATATATGGCTACCACTTTATTCATATTGTTCTTTTCACTGGATTGCTCCTTCTACATCCTATCTGTCCTAAAGCCTCTTTTGCTTCTCTGTCTGTGTGCTTTACAGTTTGTTGCTTTTTCCTTAAAACATTCAGAGTATAATGTTTAATCATGAATTTGTGTAATTGAGATAATGGATCTAAAAAGCTACTGCAGAGTCCAGGACATTGTGCTTGTTCAGTAAGTGTTAGCTATCACAATGATGATGATGATAAAGATGAGGATAATGATGTATTTTCTATTAGTCTCCTAACTAAAGGTTTTGTATTTAGCACAACACATGTCACATGGTAAGAAATCAGATGTTTTTATTTAATTTTGGGGTTATTCATACTGGTAGTTTATAGATAGAAATTAAGGCAATCTTTATATTAGTCTATAATGGGAAATGACAGCATAGATATAAAACCATAGCAATGATAATTTTAAAGTAGTGTAGCTGAATCACAAACATAGTGTGTATGAGTTTGAAACAATCTGAGCATCTAGTCGAGTGGTTTTTAAAGTGTGGGGCCCCAACTAGTAGCAGCACTGGGAACTTGTTAGAGATGGAAACTCCAACTCTATTCAATATTTACTGAATCAGGAACTCCAGGAATAGCATCTAGAAATATGCAGTTCTGCAAGTCCTCCAGGTGATTGTGATAAAACTGGAGAATGACTGATCTAGTCCAACCATCATCTAGCTTAATACTTGAGAAAAGTAAGGCACAGAGGTCAAAGTCACATACCTTGTTAATGGCAGACATGAGGCTAGAGTTGTGATCACGACTACATTACCTTTATATTTCTCCTCATTGCTTTTAAAAAGTTATTCTTAATGTGTTTCTTTATTCAGTTAACAGCAATATAATTATATTAAAAGTTTTGCTGTAGCCAGCAATACATACTATCGTAGCAGAAAGCCTTAGTACCAGGACACCAGAACCTGTATTCTTGCTTGCCCAATTACTGTCTGTACAGCTATCTGAGGCAGCCCTTCAGAAGAAAACCTGTGGTGCAGAGTGCAGTCAGTTGATGGCCTCAGCTGTAGCATCTTTGGGACCTGCCTCAAAATGAGAGCTAAAAACATAGGCTCCCAGCCAGTGCCTGAGCATGGCAGGGGTCCTAGGGCCTGGCCATTTCTACACAGTGCTATACTCCTCCAACTGTCCATCTGTGTCCTTGGGAGCTCCTGTTGGGCTAGCTGCAACTCTCAGGGCTGCCATCACCTGAGGCTGGTTCTTCTTTTCGTCCATCCTTTCACACCGTCAGAGTTACATCACGGGCTGGAGGTTTTCTGTGTCTTACTTTGCTCTCTTCCCTGTGTTTTTCAGAGAGGTCTGCACTATTAAATCTCTTCTACTTCTAACTGTACCATGGCTCCTGATTCCAGGACGACCTGAAGGGACACAATACTCTCCTCGAGCCTCAGTTTCTAGATGAGTAAAATGAGGTTTCAGGAGTTCATTGCTCATACAGAACTGGGAAATGATAGATAGTTACTCTGTTATTAGTAGTAGCAAGACCATCAGCATCACAAGGTCACTATGCTGACAGAAGACATCGGTGTAAGTGCATGTGGCAGAGACATCTGTTGCTATGGAACATCCAAGTGACCACCCATGCCTCCAGCCCAGGTGGAGACATGTGACAAATTCTGGCCAATATGCTAGGAGCAGAAGTGATAAATTTTCAATTCAGCCTAAAACACAAAAGAATAAATGTCTCTTGGGAGGCTGAAACGGGCGGATCACGAGGTCAGGAGATCGAGAGCATCCTGGTTAACCCGGTGAAACCCCGTCTCTACTAAAAAATACAAAAAACTAGCCGGGTGAGGTGGCGGGCGCCTGTAGTCCCAGCTACTCGGGAGGCTGAGGCAGGAGAATAGCGTAAACCCGGGAGGCGGAGCTTGCAGTGAACTGAGATCCGGCCACTGCACTCCAGCCTGGGCGACAGAGCCAGACTCCATCTCAAAAAAAAAGAAAGAAAGAAAGAAAGAATGTCTCCTAAGGCTGGCACAGCAAACCCCAAAGGCATGTGTTTAGGATGGAGGCTTCATCGGCGTGTGATTTGCGAGCTAACGCGGGATCCAGCCCCCAGCTCACTCACATTGAAAATGTCTCACAACAAGAAATAAAGCTTTAGTGTGTTAAGCACTGGGATTTCAGGATTAATTTGTTACCACAGCCTAAACTATCCTATCCTAACTAAAACAATATGTTTGGTAAAATAGACAGCACAATGAAAAAAATCCATTTTCATTCTTAACTGTTCATTTTCAGGCATTCTTTTTGGTTGTACTTGGAAGAAAACATACCACCACAGACAAAAGATGAAGATATAATTCAGACGGAAGAACAATGGGACTCGACTTAGAAATAAAATCCTAGATATAGTTTGCATACATGATTCAGAGACAGAAGAACAATGGAACTTGACTTAAAAATAAAGTCCAAGTCTCATGTTAAAATGTAATCCCAGCCAGGCGCTGTGGCTCATGCCTGTAATCCCAGCCCTTTGGGAGGCCAAGGTGGGTGGATCATGAGGTCAGGAGATCGAGACCATCCCAGCTAACATGGTGAAACCCTGTCTCTACAAAAATTACAAAAAATTAGCCAGGCGTGGTGGTAGGCGCCTGTAGTCCCAGCTACTCGGGAGGCTGAGGCAGGAGAATGGCGTGAACTCGGGAGGCGGAGCTTGCAGTGAGCCAAGATCAGGTCACTGCACTCCAGCCGGGGCGACAGAGCCAGACTCCATCACAAAAAAAAAAAAAAGTAATCCCTGGTGTTAGGGGTGGGCCCTGGTGGAGGTGTTTGGACCATGGAGATGAATCCTTTATGAATATTATCACCATCCCCTTGGCAGTGATTGAGTTCATGCCAGATCTGGTTGTTTGAAAGAGCCTGATACCTTCCCCATCTCTTGCGCCAGCCCTTACTGTGGGATGCGCCTGCTCTTCCTTTGCCTTCCATACTGCAAGCTTCCTGAGGCCCTCACCAGAAGCTGATGCCAGAGCCATGCTTGCACAGCCTGCAGAACTGTGAGCCAATTAAATGTCTTTTCTTGACAAATTAACCAGCCTCAAGTATTTCTTTATGGTGATGCACAAACAGGCAAACACAATCCTCAATTTTAAGATGGAAAAATGTAGTCATTTTGCAAAACTCAAGAGCCTTTCATGCTAAAAACTATCAATAAACTAGGTATTGATGGTACATATCTCAAAATAATGAGAGCTATTTATGACAAACCCACAGCCAATATCATACGGAATGGGCAAAAACTGGAAGCATTCCCTTTGAAAACTGGCACAAGATAGGGATGCCCTCTCTCACCACTCCTACTCAACATAGTGTTGGAAGTTCTGGACAGGGCAATCAGGCAGGAGAAAGAAATAAAGGATATTCAATTAGGAAAAGAGGAAGTCAAATTGTCCCTGTTTGCAGATGACATGATGTATATTTAGAAAACCCCATCGTCTCAGCCCAAAATCTCCTTAAGCTGATAAGCAACTTCAACAAAGTCTCAGGATATAAAATCAATGTGCAAAAATCACAAGTATTCCTAAACATCAATAACAGACAAACAGAGAGCCAAATCATGAGTGAATCCCATTCACAATTGCTTCAAAGAGAATAAAATACCTAGGAAACCACCTTACAAGGGATGTGAAGGACCTCTTCAAGGAGAATTACAAACCACTGTTCAACAAAATAAAAGAGTACACAAATGGAAGAATATTCCATGCACATGGATAGGAAGAATCAATATCATG
The DNA here is from genome assembly GCF_002776525.5 of Piliocolobus tephrosceles. Taxonomy (NCBI): domain Eukaryota; kingdom Metazoa; phylum Chordata; class Mammalia; order Primates; family Cercopithecidae; genus Piliocolobus; species Piliocolobus tephrosceles. The sequence goes on from NW_022323948.1 coordinate 13,442, forward strand.
AAAATGGCCATACAGCCCAAGGTAATTTATAGATTCAATGCCATCCCCACCAAGCTACCAATGACTTTCTTCACAGAATTGGAAAAAACTACTTTAAAGTTCATATGGAACCAAAAAAGAGCATGCATTGCCAAGACAATCCTAATCAAAAAGAACAAAGCTGGAGGAATCATGCTACCTGACTTCAAACTATACTACAAGGCTACAGTAAGCAAAACAGCATGGTAGTGGTACCAAAACGGAGATATAGACCAATGGAACAAAACAGAGCCCTCAGAAATAATACCACACATCTACAACCATCTGATCTTTGACAAACCTGACAAAAACAAGAAATGGGGAAAGGATTCTCTGTTGAATAAATGGTGCTGGGAAAACTGGCTAGCCATATGTGGAAAGCTGAAACTGGATCCCTTCCTTACACCTTATACAAAAATTAATTCAAGATGGATTAAAGACTTAAATGTTAGACCTAAAACCACAAAAACCCTAGAAGAAAACCTAGGCAATACCATTCTGGACATAGGCATGGGCAAGGACATAGGCATGGGCAAGGACTTCATGACTAAAACACCAAAAGCAATGACAACAAAAGGCAAAATAGACAAATGGGATCTAATTAAACTAAAGGGCTTCTGCACAGCAAAAGAAACTACCATCAGAGTGAACAGGCAACCTACAGAATGGGAGAATATTTTTGCAATCTACTCATCTGACAAAGGGCTAATATGCAGAATCTACAAAGAACATAAACACATTTACAAGAAAAAAATCAAACAACTCCATCAAAAAGTGGGCAAAGTATATGAACAGACACTTCTCAAAATAAGACATTTATGCAACCAACAGACCCATGAAAAAATGCTCATCATCACTGGCCGTCAGAGAAATGCAAATCAAAACCACAGTGAGATACCATCTCACACCAGTTAGAATGGCAATCATTAAAAAGTCAGGAAACAACAGGTACTGGAGAGGATGT
>NW_022323949.1:0-14423 GCF_002776525.5 Piliocolobus tephrosceles
ACATCCTCTCCAGTACCTGTTGTTTCCTGACTTTTTAATGATTGCCATTCTAACTGGTGTGAGATGGTATCTCACTGTGGTTTTGATTTGCATTTCTCTGACGGCCAGTGATGATGAGCATTTTTTCATGGGTCTGTTGGTTGCATAAATGTCTTATTTTGAGAAGTGTCTGTTCATATACTTTGCCCACTTTTTGATGGAGTTGTTTGATTTTTTTCTTGTAAATGTGTTTATGTTCTTTGTAGATTCTGCATATTAGCCCTTTGTCAGATGAGTAGATTGCAAAAATATTCTCCCATTCTGTAGGTTGCCTGTTCACTCTGATGGTAGTTTCTTTTGCTGTGCAGAAGCCCTTTAGTTTAATTAGATCCCATTTGTCTATTTTGCCTTTTGTTGTCATTGCTTTTGGTGTTTTAGTCATGAAGTCCTTGCCCATGCCTATGTCCTTGCCCATGCCTATGTCCAGAATGGTATTGCCTAGGTTTTCTTCTAGGGTTTTTGTGGTTTTAGGTCTAACATTTAAGTCTTTAATCCATCTTGAATTAATTTTTGTATAAGGTGTAAGGAAGGGATCCAGTTTCAGCTTTCCACATATGGCTAGCCAGTTTTCCCAGCACCATTTATTCAACAGAGAATCCTTTCCCCATTTCTTGTTTTTGTCAGGTTTGTCAAAGATCAGATGGTTGTAGATGTGTGGTATTATTTCTGAGGGCTCTGTTTTGTTCCATTGGTCTATATCTCCGTTTTGGTACCACTACCATGCTGTTTTGCTTACTGTAGCCTTGTAGTATAGTTTGAAGTCAGGTAGCATGATTCCTCCAGCTTTGTTCTTTTTGATTAGGATTGTCTTGGCAATGCATGCTCTTTTTTGGTTCCATATGAACTTTAAAGTAGTTTTTTCCAATTCTGTGAAGAAAGTCATTGGTAGCTTGGTGGGGATGGCATTGAATCTATAAATTACCTTGGGCTGTATGGCCATTTTCATGATATTGATTCTTCCTATCCATGTGCATGGAATATTCTTCCATTTGTGTACTCTTTTATTTTGTTGAACAGTGGTTTGTAATTCTCCTTGAAGAGGTCCTTCACATCCCTTGTAAGGTGGTTTCCTAGGTATTTTATTCTCTTTGAAGCAATTGTGAATGGGATTCACTCATGATTTGGCTCTCTGTTTGTCTGTTATTGATGTTTAGGAATACTTGTGATTTTTGCACATTGATTTTATATCCTGAGACTTTGTTGAAGTTGCTTATCAGCTTAAGGAGATTTTGGGCTGAGACGATGGGGTTTTCTAAATATACATCATGTCATCTGCAAACAGGGACAATTTGACTTCCTCTTTTCCTAATTGAATATCCTTTATTTCTTTCTCCTGCCTGATTGCCCTGTCCAGAACTTCCAACACTATGTTGAGTAGGAGTGGTGAGAGAGGGCATCCCTATCTTGTGCCAGTTTTCAAAGGGAATGCTTCCAGTTTTTGCCCATTCCGTATGATATTGGCTGTGGGTTTGTCATAAATAGCTCTCATTATTTTGAGATATGTACCATCAATACCTAGTTTATTGATAGTTTTTAGCATGAAAGGCTCTTGAGTTTTGCAAAATGACTACATTTTTCCATCTTAAAATTGAGGATTGTGTTTGCCTGTTTGTGCATCACCATAAAGAAATACTTGAGGCTGGTTAATTTGTCAAGAAAAGACATTTAATTGGCTCACAGTTCTGCAGGCTGTGCAAGCATGGCTCTGGCATCAGCTTCTGGTGAGGGCCTCAGGAAGCTTGCAGTATGGAAGGCAAAGGAAGAGCAGGCGCATCCCACAGTAAGGGCTGGCGCAAGAGATGGGGAAGGTATCAGGCTCTTTCAAACAACCAGATCTGGCATGAACTCAATCACTGCCAAGGGGATGGTGATAATATTCATAAAGGATTCATCTCCATGGTCCAAACACCTCCACCAGGGCCCACCCCTAACACCAGGGATTACTTTTTTTTTTTTTTGTGATGGAGTCTGGCTCTGTCGCCCCGGCTGGAGTGCAGTGACCTGATCTTGGCTCACTGCAAGCTCCGCCTCCCGAGTTCACGCCATTCTCCTGCCTCAGCCTCCCGAGTAGCTGGGACTACAGGCGCCTACCACCACGCCTGGCTAATTTTTTGTAATTTTTGTAGAGACAGGGTTTCACCATGTTAGCTGGGATGGTCTCGATCTCCTGACCTCATGATCCACCCACCTTGGCCTCCCAAAGGGCTGGGATTACAGGCATGAGCCACAGCGCCTGGCTGGGATTACATTTTAACATGAGACTTGGACTTTATTTTTAAGTCAAGTTCCATTGTTCTTCTGTCTCTGAATCATGTATGCAAACTATATCTAGGATTTTATTTCTAAGTCGAGTCCCATTGTTCTTCCGTCTGAATTATATCTTCATCTTTTGTCTGTGGTGGTATGTTTTCTTCCAAGTACAACCAAAAAGAATGCCTGAAAATGAACAGTTAAGAATGAAAATGGATTTTTTTCATTGTGCTGTCTATTTTACCAAACATATTGTTTTAGTTAGGATAGGATAGTTTAGGCTGTGGTAACAAATTAATCCTGAAATCCCAGTGCTTAACACACTAAAGCTTTATTTCTTGTTGTGAGACATTTTCAATGTGAGTGAGCTGGGGGCTGGATCCCGCGTTAGCTCGCAAATCACACGCCGATGAAGCCTCCATCCTAAACACATGCCTTTGGGGTTTGCTGTGCCAGCCTTAGGAGACATTCTTTCTTTCTTTCTTTCTTTTTTTTTGAGATGGAGTCTGGCTCTGTCGCCCAGGCTGGAGTGCAGTGGCCGGATCTCAGTTCACTGCAAGCTCCGCCTCCCGGGTTTACGCTATTCTCCTGCCTCAGCCTCCCGAGTAGCTGGGACTACAGGCGCCCGCCACCTCACCCGGCTAGTTTTTTGTATTTTTTAGTAGAGACGGGGTTTCACCGGGTTAACCAGGATGCTCTCGATCTCCTGACCTCGTGATCCGCCCGTTTCAGCCTCCCAAGAGACATTTATTCTTTTGTGTTTTAGGCTGAATTGAAAATTTATCACTTCTGCTCCTAGCATATTGGCCAGAATTTGTCACATGTCTCCACCTGGGCTGGAGGCATGGGTGGTCACTTGGATGTTCCATAGCAACAGATGTCTCTGCCACATGCACTTACACCGATGTCTTCTGTCAGCATAGTGACCTTGTGATGCTGATGGTCTTGCTACTACTAATAACAGAGTAACTATCTATCATTTCCCAGTTCTGTATGAGCAATGAACTCCTGAAACCTCATTTTACTCATCTAGAAACTGAGGCTCGAGGAGAGTATTGTGTCCCTTCAGGTCGTCCTGGAATCAGGAGCCATGGTACAGTTAGAAGTAGAAGAGATTTAATAGTGCAGACCTCTCTGAAAAACACAGGGAAGAGAGCAAAGTAAGACACAGAAAACCTCCAGCCCGTGATGTAACTCTGACGGTGTGAAAGGATGGACGAAAAGAAGAACCAGCCTCAGGTGATGGCAGCCCTGAGAGTTGCAGCTAGCCCAACAGGAGCTCCCAAGGACACAGATGGACAGTTGGAGGAGTATAGCACTGTGTAGAAATGGCCAGGCCCTAGGACCCCTGCCATGCTCAGGCACTGGCTGGGAGCCTATGTTTTTAGCTCTCATTTTGAGGCAGGTCCCAAAGATGCTACAGCTGAGGCCATCAACTGACTGCACTCTGCACCACAGGTTTTCTTCTGAAGGGCTGCCTCAGATAGCTGTACAGACAGTAATTGGGCAAGCAAGAATACAGGTTCTGGTGTCCTGGTACTAAGGCTTTCTGCTACGATAGTATGTATTGCTGGCTACAGCAAAACTTTTAATATAATTATATTGCTGTTAACTGAATAAAGAAACACATTAAGAATAACTTTTTAAAAGCAATGAGGAGAAATATAAAGGTAATGTAGTCGTGATCACAACTCTAGCCTCATGTCTGCCATTAACAAGGTATGTGACTTTGACCTCTGTGCCTTACTTTTCTCAAGTATTAAGCTAGATGATGGTTGGACTAGATCAGTCATTCTCCAGTTTTATCACAATCACCTGGAGGACTTGCAGAACTGCATATTTCTAGATGCTATTCCTGGAGTTCCTGATTCAGTAAATATTGAATAGAGTTGGAGTTTCCATCTCTAACAAGTTCCCAGTGCTGCTACTAGTTGGGGCCCCACACTTTAAAAACCACTCGACTAGATGCTCAGATTGTTTCAAACTCATACACACTATGTTTGTGATTCAGCTACACTACTTTAAAATTATCATTGCTATGGTTTTATATCTATGCTGTCATTTCCCATTATAGACTAATATAAAGATTGCCTTAATTTCTATCTATAAACTACCAGTATGAATAACCCCAAAATTAAATAAAAACATCTGATTTCTTACCATGTGACATGTGTTGTGCTAAATACAAAACCTTTAGTTAGGAGACTAATAGAAAATACATCATTATCCTCATCTTTATCATCATCATCATTGTGATAGCTAACACTTACTGAACAAGCACAATGTCCTGGACTCTGCAGTAGCTTTTTAGATCCATTATCTCAATTACACAAATTCATGATTAAACATTATACTCTGAATGTTTTAAGGAAAAAGCAACAAACTGTAAAGCACACAGACAGAGAAGCAAAAGAGGCTTTAGGACAGATAGGATGTAGAAGGAGCAATCCAGTGAAAAGAACAATATGAATAAAGTGGTAGCCATATATAAATGGCATGGTCTATTTGTGGAGTAAAGAGTAGCTTGGTGAAGTATCAATATATACTAGAGTGATTTTGGAGGTAAGGGAAAAATGCTGCTTGTGTAAGTGAGGGAAAGAAAATGGATTCAGACATGCAATTTTTTTTTTAATTTAACTTTTATTTTAAGTTCTAGGGTACTTGTACAGGTTTGTTATATAGGTAAACTGGTGTCATGGGTTTTGTTGTACAGATAATTTCATTACCCAAGTATTAACTGTAGTATCCATTAGTTACTTTTCCTGATCCTCTCACTCCTCCCACCCTCCACACTCCAATAGGCCCCTGTGTGTTTTGTTCCTCTTTGTGTGTCCATGAGTTCTTATCATTTGTCTCCCTCTTATAAGTGAGAACATGTGGTATTTGGTTTTCTGTTCCTGCATTAGTTTGCTAAGGATAATGGCCTTTAGCTCCATCTGTGTTTCTGGAAAAGTCACGATCTTGTTCTTTTTGTGGCTGCATAGTATTCCATGGTGTATACATACCACATTTTCTTTATCCAGTCTACTGTCAGTGGGAACTTAAGTTGATTCCATGTCTTTGCTATTATGAGTAGTGTTGCAACAAACATATGCATATATGTGTCTTTGTGACAGAAAAATTTATATTCCTTTGGGTATATACTCAGTAATGGCATTGCTCGGTTGAATGGTATTTCGGTTTTTAGGTCTTAGAAGAATTGCCACACTGTCTTCCTCAATGGTTCAACTAATTTATACACCCATCAACAATGTGTAAGTTTTCAATTTTCTCTGCAACCTCACCAGCATCTGTTATTCTTTGATTTTTTAGTAATAGCCCTTCTGACTGGTGTTAGATGGTATCTCATTGTGGTTTTGATTTGCATTTCTTTATTAATCAGTGATGTTCAGCTTTTTTTCATGATTGTTGGCTGCATGTATGTCTTCTTTTGAAAACTGTCTGTTCACAGGCATGCAGTTTAATTCTGTGGATCTAACACCTTTGACAACCACAGCTTAGAGCAGTCTGTAGTGTGCCACCTGATAGGTCAGCAAACTCTGGTTGATGATTTTACTATAGATAAATGGAAAGAAAACAGCATAAATAGCATTAAGACTTGTCCCAGCTCTACTGCTGTGTGGCTTTGAGCAAGTCACCAAGCTCTGTCGGTATCATGCTCTCCTCTGTAACATGAATATAGTACTCACCATGCCTATCTTAAGGGCAATTAGGAGTATCAAGTGTGAACAGTTTGTTAACCACAAAGGTCTGTGTATCTGTGTGCCATTATTAATAAGAAAGCTCCCTTCTATTTTTATCACATGTTTAGATTTTCAAAACATTTCTAGATTTCTTGTTTGGCAGCAGATTTCAGTTCCTTCCAAGAAGGCCAGGTCTCCCACAGGAAACTGTCTAGCATTTACCCCATTTGACTAAGGGGTGTCCTAAGCTTGGGGTAGCTTTATAAATGTGGAAAGGGAACCCCCTGCCTTATAACTTGATATCACAGGCATTCCCCCACCCACTTGGGGTAGGTTGTCCTCTCCTCACTAAATGCAAATGAGAGACTCCCAGAGAATTAGTCCCTGTGATGTTTTGTGGCATGGAACAATAAAAAGATGACAAGCACATAATGGAAAACCAAAACATAGTCGAATAAAACATGTAATTAATATATCCCAGGAGTTCAACTGGCTTCCTTCTCTGGTTGGAGACTAAAGAAACAAAGGAAGGGAGCAAAATACAATCCAATTAAAGAAAATGCAACTCAGGCTAAGGTCAAAGCTATGCTCTAGGGACCTTTCATTAACCACTTGAAGGCAAGTTCAGAATGGCTTAATAAAAGCCTTGACCTCTGGCATTAGGAATATATTGTCAAGGGAAAATCAGATTCTTAGCCCAGAGAAAAGATAGGAAACTTGGTCTATAATCCAGTTAACAGATTCATATAGAATTGGTGTTGGGAAAATTCAGTCTATCTGTGAGGAGAGTGCTATGGAAGCTGGCTGAACTGGGACACCTTGGTTTTATAGGTTATCATCCCTTTAAGCAGATGGCTAAATTGAACTTGAAGGCATCCCAAGATGATCATAGAAAATAACTCAAAATTCAGAGAGGAATATTCTCAAAGAGAACATGATATCAAATAATTTATATTTGGCTTTAGAGTATTATCCTAACTCATTTTCAGTGAGAATTTGCCTATGCACTGGTGTTTGGTTGAGATCATTATTAAAACAGATCAGCGTTCTCTGAGTCTTCAATAACTAGAGTGTGGTAAAGGTGACTGAGAGTTCTATTTGGAAACATAAAGTGTGAGATGACTATTAGACACTTATGTGGAAGTGTGGAATATGTGAATAACCTCAAAAACCATCCCCTCCACACTCAACTGTCTCCTAAGCTAAAGTTTCTCTCTCTCTTTTTCTTTTCTTTCTTTCTTTCCTTCTCTCTCTTTCTTTCTTTTCTTCCTTTCTTTCTTTTCTTTCCTTTCTTTCTTTCTTTCTTCTTTTATTATTTCCATAGGCTATTGAGGAACAGGTGATGTTTGGTTACATGAGTAAGTTATTTTAGTGGTGATTTGTGAGATTTTGGTGCACCCATCACCGAAGCAGTATACACTGTCTTATAGTCTTATAGTCTTATAGTATAACCATGAAGTGTTTAGACATTTCTGCCTGTCCCCTGGGATGTTCCCTCATCACAGCAAACCCAGTATATCTAAAACAAAACTCATCTTCTTCCTCAACAAGTCGCCTTTCTTTGTGCCATTTCTTTTTCTGCTATGGGTTTCATTTTTTCAAGTCACCGAGGTTGTAAACCTGTTGGGTAGTCTAGGTTCCTCCCTGTCTTTTCCTACCCAGGTCAAGTCACCAAGTCTTGTCAATCATAACTTTGTAAAGGCCATTCTATAGTTCCCTCTCTTCACTGAATTTCTTACTACTCTTGTTTAGTCCAACATCCCTGGAATTCCTTTATTTCTAGAAATGAGTCATCTTGGCTACATCTCCCAACATTTACTTTCAGTCTTTGTATTACCTCCATACTTATCTTTCAAAAACAGTCCTCTGCTAGTGTCCCCTTCCAATTCAGAAACAATGGACTTACCATTTGTGATAAAGACTGCTAGGTGACTTCCAGTATTCATCAATCCACTTATTACTCCTTAAAAACAGAACCCTGAACAATGTGCATAGCTGAGACAATAATCTTTCCCAGATTCCCTTGCAGTTGTATTCAGTCATGTGATCAAGTTCTAGCCAGTGAGATGTAAGCAGCAGTTGTCTTTTGAGTTGTTTTCTTCAAAAGAAGTAAGCAATTTCTTCATCTTCCTTCCCAAGCCTGGAATGGGATAAAATTACTGGAGCTCCAGTAGCTGTCTTGAATCTTAAAATAATCTTGAGGATGGAAGACAGCAATGAAGATGACTGAACAGAGTTGTCATACAACCCTGAACAGCTTAATTCTGTACCTCTTTTATTTACATAGAAAAATAAACATTTGTGTGTTTAAGCCACTATCCTGGGAGTATATTACTTATATTGCCTTATAGAAGAGGGCAAATCTGAACTGGCATACCTTTACTCCCAGGATGATGTCTGAAGTACTTAATTTTATATTTACAATGGAAATTCTGCCTCTTCTAAGCCTATTTCTACAACACTTCTCCTACCAGAAAAATTTCTCTCCATCAAGTTAATATTCTTCAAATGTGCTATGCATTCTCTTGTTTCTGAAATATGCTACATTATCTCAGGGACTCTGACTTTCATTTATTTCCACAGCATCCAGCAAATACCTTGTATTGGGACTCAAATAAACAATAGAATATAATAGACTTTTCGAGATGAGGGAGAATTTAAAATTTCTCTTATTCAAAATTGTCTACATAGCGAAGGAAAATTCTCTATATACTTGGTACTCAAACTATGTTTGGTGACCAACAGCATTTTATAAGACCCCAGGTGACTCAAATGCACCTTAAAGTTTGAAAGGCATTGCATCTCAGCATCTCTAATCAAATGCCATTCAATTGCTGTGTAGGTTGCTAACAAATAAACAAAACGCCCTATCCTGTTCTTGGACAGCTGTAATTGTCAGTTAGTCATTCCACATAATAAGCTGAAAATTGCTTTTTTGGAACTTTCACCTATGATTTTCCTATTTCTGGTCTCTGGAATAACAATAAATACTGATCTACCACAACTATTCGAAGATAGCTATCACTGGTTCTAAGCCTCCTCTTTTCTTTCTTTCTTTCTTTTTTTGGCTGGGGGAAGGGGAAGGTACATGTGATAATTTGATACATTCATGCAATTTGTAAAGATCGATCAGTGTCATTGGGATATCCATCACGTTAAATGTTTATCTTGTCTTTATGCTAAAAACATTCCAATTATTGTCTTCTAGCTATTTTGAAATATGTATTATTATAAACTATAGTCACCTCTTTTCAAAGGTGAACAACCCATTTGAATTGACATTCTTTTAAAATTTGTAGTACCTTGAATGGCAATTTTTTTCTTTTATTTTTAGTTGATACATATTAATAATAATCATACATATTTATGGTGTACAGTGTGATAGTTTGACACAGGTATACAATGTGTCATGATCATATCAGCAGCATATCCATCACCTCAAACATTTATCATTTCTTTGTGTTGGGAACATTCTAAATTCTCTTTTCTAGCTATTTGAAAATATATAATAAATTGTTGTTAATTATAGTCACCCTATACTTCTATAAAACAATTTATTCTTCCAATCTAGCTGTACTTTCTATAGCCTGATTTTTAGACACTTTGTCTTCTTTTAATGAATTCTATCTTGTTAGTGCTCTAATTCGAACACAAAACCAGAATCAATATTATTCTCCGAATGTATGAGACTAGACGCCACACGAAACAGTGGACTGTACCTTCCTTCATCTGCAGCTGTAATGTACTACATGGAAATGTTCATTCATCACTATAGTTTTGATGTTTTCATAATTAACACATATTTTTACTTACACAAATTCTTTAAAATCATTTTTAAGTTAAAATGTGCTGAAAAATATCAAAACTCACATCTTATTTATGTATTTGTTTTCATCAGGGAAAAAAAAAACCACTATGAATGAATCAGGACTCCTCTTTTCTAGAAAGAGAGCTTCATTTTCCACCACCAAAAACTAAACACAGTTCTGTCTCGTACTGTAAGCTCCCTAGAGTGTCTCACTTTCTAACTGTCTATACAGGACACTTTCTCTTAGTTAATATGCCTGTACCTCAAACTCAGCAGCCTTAAGCCTAGCTTATCTTTCTGCTCTTTCTGTAGATATGCATGAATGTGTCTTACCATCCTTTTAGAGAGCAGTCTCCTTGACAGCACAAATTGATATTTCCCACACCTAGCACAACAAATAACTCATACTAGACACTAAATAAATATTTGTAAATGAAGGAATCACTCTTTATTCACTGGGGCATAGGAAATTACTAGATTTGACTTCAGTAGCATGAGTTAGGATAGACAAACCAGTAAAATACCAGAACTCTTCTTGCTATCTTCAGGTGAAATGTATAGCTCCCTCTGGGATTGTCCCAACAAAGAAGCTGACCTAGTTTAATAGAGTATAAATATAGTGTGTTCCCAAAAGGTCCCCAAACACAAGATACACTAAAATGTATCTTCAGTGTTTCAAGTGGTGCAACTAATACAGATTGACCCACTTAAAATGAGCCTTTTTACACAAAGTGGTTTCTATTTAACCAGGACCATCCCACAGAATTCTCACTGTCTACTTGTCCAGCAGGATTCCACTTCTTTTTCTCTGAATAGCTTTTGAAGAATTTGTATTTACCAAAAAACAAACTCAAGGCAAACAGACAAACAACCACAACCACAAATCGGCAACACCACATTTGACCAAAATCATGTGATTCTTAAAAAGAAATGTAGGTAAATGCAAAAATGGAGGAGAACATCTAACTTTAGTATCTTCCATCATTTTATAGTCTCAGTTTCGACAACTTCACTCAACTTCAGCTATACCTAGACGACACAGGAAACTGTATCTTCTAGGTATTTTATCTGAGATTAGGTAGCTGTCAGTGTAAATGTTACTGCCTTGTTTGTGGTATCATAAAGTACTCATCAACGTTAGTATCTGGGGAAAATACCATCCTAGTTGTATAATTTTAGGAAAAGGGACCACTTTACTGAAATAGGCAAGGGTAAGTCTTATGCAGTATTATTCATATCTTTCCCTAATTAATTAAATGATGACCAAGATTAAAATGACAATTAATGGTGGTTCATTCTATACCTAGGGAAAGTTCACCCACTACCCTCTTCTCTCCCTCAGTGTCACTTCAGTACAGAGAAGCTTGGATTTTGTAATTAGCAGGGGATAGAGTAGTCTGCATTGCTCCCTCTTCTGTCCATCCCAAACTTAAGTTTATGTCCTGGAGATGGCCCAAGGCCATCTCCCACCTTGGGGGACTTCACTGCCTTGGAAGGTCTAAAGGGGTAGACCAGGGGAAGGAGAAATGGCATAGATGGCTTAGGCCAGCTCCAGTCTGGGTTTAGGAGCAGAGGCTCTTTTTTTTTTTTTTTTTTTTTTCCTACTGTGAAGCCATAAAAGCAACTAATGAAATGAAAAACCTGCCTCCTATTGATGGAAGTTCTGGGTTGCTTCCAATCTTTTGCTATTATTAACAATGCTGCAATAGAAATTCATGTATATCATTTTGCATGTGTCCTAGGATAACTCTAGGATACAGTCCCAGAAGTGAAATAGCTGGGTCAAAGGGTATATGCATTTGTAATCTTAATAGATATTACCAAATTGCCCTCCCTAGAGGTTGTTAACGATTTACATTCCCAGCAGCAATGTATGAAAGTGACTCTTTCCCTGTAGCCTCAGGAACAGATTATATCATACTTTTGGGTATGTAACAATCTGATAGGTGAAAAAGAGTATCTTCATGTAGCTTTTAAATTGCATTTCACCTATGAGTAGTTTCACATATTTAAAAAATACTTTGAATTGCCCTTTATATTTTTTGCACATTTTTATATTGGGTTTTATCAAACTCTAAGAGCTCTTTATATATTGGGAGATAAGCTCTTTTTCTTGCTATTCATTGCAAGTATTTAAATTCAGTTTAACATTTATATTTATCTTTGTTTAATGGTATGCCTTCATGCTAAAATTTTCTTTTAATTTTATGTAGTCAAGTATAACATTTTTTTAAATTTTGAATTTTGAGTTATATTTAAATAGGCTTTTTCCTATCCAAGCCTCAAATGGAATCTTTCCATGTTTTCTTTCTGTATTTTTATGGCTTCATGTTTTATATTTAAATCTTGACCCATTTGGAATTTATCCTGCTTTGAGGTATGGTATGTCAATCCAATTGTTTCAACAACTTTAATTGTATACTCTCTTTTTCTCTCTGAGTTGAGATACCACTTTTGTTGTATATATTTGATTCTATTCCTAAACTTTCTCTCTGTTTCCCCATGAGTACATTGGTTTCTTCATGAGTTGGTGCCATGCACTTTTCATTATTAAGGATTTATAATATGTTTGAAATCAAGTGGACTCTTCCTTGTTTTTCTTTTTCAGAATTTCTCTAAATATTGTTGTTGATTTTTGCCTAATTTTAAAAAATTATCTCTAGCTTTTTAAAAAAATTTATAATTTTACTGGGATTATATTCATTTTATAAATTAGGTTAGAGAAATTGACATCTTTGCAATGTTGGATACCCCCAATCTAGAACATTCATTTCTTTCTGTTTGTTAAATTTTACTACCTTTAGTTAATTTTACAGTTTTCTTAATATGTCTTGGACTTTCCCTGTTAATTTTCTTTCAAGGGATTTTATCTTATTGTGTTGCTATTGTAAATGAGATCCCTTCTTCTATCTTACACTCCAAGTGGTTATTGTTTATATTTATAAAAACCATTGATTTATCCATATTGATTACATATACCCACTGGTTTTGGGTTTTTGTTGTTGTTGTTAACACTTTTATTCAATTGATTCTCTTGGGATTTCCAGGGTATTGCCAAGCATTTTTAAATACTGATTTTGTTTTCCACGTTGTTTCCAACTTAGTACCTCTATTTTTTTCTATTCCAGTTGTGTTGACTAGTACTTCTACCATAATGTTAAATAATAGTAATGATTATGGGCAACTTCTTTATGTTTTTAGGAGGAATTCTGTGGTTTTGCGATAAAGACTGATACTCTATTTAGTGTTCACATTATACATATTTTATCATGTTAAGAACTTATCTATTTAACCCTATTTTATTGAGTTTTTAAAAATCAAGGATGACATGGATTCTTTAAAACATCAGGTTTATTGGAGGATAATTTTCACATGGTAAAATTCAGCTTTTTTATGTTCGGTGCTCAGAGGTTTTGACAAATGTATTTAAGATACAGAATTTTTCATCACCACAAAATGTTTCCATGGGCCCTTTATAGCCAATTTTCCCAACATCCCCACCCTTCTCAACCACTGGTTTGTTGCTTTTTACCTATGGTTTTGTTTTTTCCAAATTGAGTGGAATCATACAACATGTAACCTTTTTGTATCTTGCTTATTTCTTTTAGCAACATGCTTTTGAGATGCACCCATGTTGTTGTATTTATCAGTAGTTGTTTCTTTGTATTGTTGAGGAGTCCCTTGTATGGATATATCATTGTTTGTTTCTCCAACATCCATTTGACAGGCATTTGGGTAGTATCTAGGTTTCAGTTTGCTATAAACAACCTACATATCCTTGTGTGGCCTTATGTTTCCATTTCTTTGGGGTAAATATCTAGGAGTAAAAATCTGAATTGTATGGTAAGTGCATGTATAACTTTATAAGAATTTGCCAAACTATTTCCCCAAGCGGCTATGTGACTTTGCATCCACACCAACGATGTGTGTAACTTACAGTTGCTCTATATTCTTTTCTTTTTTTTTTTTTACTTTAAATTCTAGGGTACATGTGCACAACGTGCAGGTTTGTTACATATGTATACATGTGCCATGTTGGTGTGCTGCACCCAATAACTCGACATTTACATTAGGTATATCTCCTAATGCTATCCCTTCCCCCTCCCCCTACTCCATGACAGGCCCTGGTGTGTGATGTTCCCCTTCCTATGTCCAAGTGTTCTCATTGCTCAGTTCCCATCTGTGAGTGAGAACATGCGGGGTTTGGTTTTCTGTCCTTGTGATAGTTTGCTGAGAATGATGGTTTCCAGTTTCATCCATGTCCCTACAAAGCACATGAACTCATCCTTTTTTTATGGCTGCATAGTATTCCATGGTGTATATGTGCCACATTTTCTTAATCCAGTCTATCATTGATGGACATTTGGGTTGGTTCCAAGTCTTTGCTATTATGAATAGTGCCACAATAAACATACATGTGCATGTGTCTTTATAGCAGCATGATTTATAATCCTTTGGGTATATACCCAGTAATGGGATGGCTGGGTCAAAGGGTATTTCTAGTTCTAGATCCTTAAGGAATCACCACACTGTCTTCCACAATAGTTGAACTAGTTTACAGTCCCACCAACAGTGTAAAAGTGTTCCTATTTCTCCACATCCTCTCCAGTACCTGTTGTTTCCTGACTTTTTAATGATTGCCA
>NW_022323950.1:0-2101 GCF_002776525.5 Piliocolobus tephrosceles
ATTAAATATTCTGTAAGTAATAACCATGAAATTAAAGGCAAATGATATTCTGGGAAAATATCTGCAGCAAGTATTCTAACTGGGTTACAACATAATCTCTATAAAAATTTTTGTGATTAAAAAAGTCTTACATTCCAACATAAGCATTGGATAAATAATACAAACAGATAATATGCAGAAATAAAAAGCTAAGAGTCTGACTTCAACCTCAATCAAATAAATTAAAAGTGAAAAAACCAAGTTACCATTCTTTACCAAACTAGCCTTTTTGTTTTCTCTAAAAGTTGTAAAGGGTCTGTATTGCTGGAGTGGGACTAAGAAAACATATACCCCTGTACCATAGGGGTATTTTGGAAGGATAATTTGAAATGTGTCTTAAATATGTACAAAAGTCTCTGGAAGCTCACAACAAAATTTTATTATTTCATTATTTTATCAAGGATTGACTGAAACACTTTTCTCTGCTACTTCTTTACAAATTTTGGAAATGAGTTAGTGCATTAATTTTTATAATTACAGTCTTGGTTGATAACAACACTTTAGTCAATGACAGGCCACATGTATGACGGTTGTCCTATAAGGTACAATATTTCTGTTGTACCTCCTTAAGTTTATTTATGTTTAGATGTACAGATATTTACTATTGTGTTACAATTGCCTACAGTATTCAGTTGAGTCACATGCTGTACAGATTTGTAACCTAGGAGCAGTAGGCCATAGTATACAGCCCAAGTTTGTAGCAGGCTGTACAATCCAGGTTTGTGTAAGCACATTCTATGATATTCACACAATGACGAAATTGCCTAAAGATGCATTTTCTCAGAACATATCCCAGTCATTAGGTGACACATGACTATAACTAAATTGTCAAAAAAATACCATTTCCATCTAGCACAAAAAAAATTACATGCAATGTCAAACATACTTCTAAATATTTTAATTTCTTTGAGACATTCTAGCGTCCAGTGGACACAGCTATATAGTGGCTGTATTATAAAGCATGCCTGTAATTTTTACTTCTTGTATATAATATGAATTTTACAGATCACTCAAAATTAATCTTTGACACATCCAAACTACTAGAATATCTAGAAGTTAAATTCATATGTAACATTTAATAAGCCTCTAGATTTCTTGGGGAAAAAAAAGACAAAACCCAGTACGTACGCATGATGGGTTTTATTTTCTTACGCTTCTACAATCGCAAAAGTTGCTGTGGCACCATCTTAGGTCTCAGAATAAATATTCATTGAGTACAGCCAACACTTAGAGGAGTGAGAAATACATGCTCCCAATTCACCCTGAAATTCATTTTATTTGGTTTCATATACTTGAATTTTCTAGAGAAAAAGCAAAACTATAAAGACAGAAAGCAGATATCTGGGGCAGTGGATAGGAATTAGCCATAAATGGACACAAGGCATTTTCAGAGTGATGAAAGGAGGCTAAAATGCATTGTGTTGATGATTACATAAGGGCACTACCACACAGAAACAGCAAACCTAACATGGGTGAATGTTATGTAAATTTATCTAAATTATGCCTCAATAAAGCTGTTTTTAAAAATGATCATAATTTATATTTGCTGCATTTGTAGACATATATGACTTATTTCTGTGATATTTTGTGTTTTATGATTACCAAGCTTTTTTTTTCCATTGCTATCAGATAGATAAAATTCTGGCAATTTAGCCCATACTAATATAACTGAAATTCATAAATTTTAAAATTTCCCTATAAATATCAACATCTTAGCAAAATATTCATCTTAAATGCTGAGCCAGATGATTATCCTCTTATGCCTTTACTTCCCTCAGATCTACATATGAGAATGCATCTTTCTCACTCTCCATCATATTTGTATTTTATTGCAAAATCCAGAGTATTACGGGAACATTCTTAAAGGTCATCCTTCATTTAGACAACAACGTATGCTTCTAACATCTTGCCTCACTCATAATTTCTCTACATTTGTCACTATATCCAACTTTCTTTTCTTTTTTCTTTTATCTTTTTTTTTTTTTTTTTTTTTTCCAGACAGAGTCTTACTCTGCCACCCAGGCTGGAGTGCAATGGTGCAATGTCAACTCACTGCCACCTT
>NW_022323951.1:0-2101 GCF_002776525.5 Piliocolobus tephrosceles
AAGGTGGCAGTGAGTTGACATTGCACCATTGCACTCCAGCCTGGGTGGCAGAGTAAGACTCTGTCTGGAAAAAAAAAAAAAAAAAAAAAAGATAAAAGAAAAAAGAAAAGAAAGTTGGATATAGTGACAAATGTAGAGAAATTATGAGTGAGGCAAGATGTTAGAAGCATACGTTGTTGTCTAAATGAAGGATGACCTTTAAGAATGTTCCCGTAATACTCTGGATTTTGCAATAAAATACAAATATGATGGAGAGTGAGAAAGATGCATTCTCATATGTAGATCTGAGGGAAGTAAAGGCATAAGAGGATAATCATCTGGCTCAGCATTTAAGATGAATATTTTGCTAAGATGTTGATATTTATAGGGAAATTTTAAAATTTATGAATTTCAGTTATATTAGTATGGGCTAAATTGCCAGAATTTTATCTATCTGATAGCAATGGAAAAAAAAAGCTTGGTAATCATAAAACACAAAATATCACAGAAATAAGTCATATATGTCTACAAATGCAGCAAATATAAATTATGATCATTTTTAAAAACAGCTTTATTGAGGCATAATTTAGATAAATTTACATAACATTCACCCATGTTAGGTTTGCTGTTTCTGTGTGGTAGTGCCCTTATGTAATCATCAACACAATGCATTTTAGCCTCCTTTCATCACTCTGAAAATGCCTTGTGTCCATTTATGGCTAATTCCTATCCACTGCCCCAGATATCTGCTTTCTGTCTTTATAGTTTTGCTTTTTCTCTAGAAAATTCAAGTATATGAAACCAAATAAAATGAATTTCAGGGTGAATTGGGAGCATGTATTTCTCACTCCTCTAAGTGTTGGCTGTACTCAATGAATATTTATTCTGAGACCTAAGATGGTGCCACAGCAACTTTTGCGATTGTAGAAGCGTAAGAAAATAAAACCCATCATGCGTACGTACTGGGTTTTGTCTTTTTTTTCCCCAAGAAATCTAGAGGCTTATTAAATGTTACATATGAATTTAACTTCTAGATATTCTAGTAGTTTGGATGTGTCAAAGATTAATTTTGAGTGATCTGTAAAATTCATATTATATACAAGAAGTAAAAATTACAGGCATGCTTTATAATACAGCCACTATATAGCTGTGTCCACTGGACGCTAGAATGTCTCAAAGAAATTAAAATATTTAGAAGTATGTTTGACATTGCATGTAATTTTTTTTGTGCTAGATGGAAATGGTATTTTTTTGACAATTTAGTTATAGTCATGTGTCACCTAATGACTGGGATATGTTCTGAGAAAATGCATCTTTAGGCAATTTCGTCATTGTGTGAATATCATAGAATGTGCTTACACAAACCTGGATTGTACAGCCTGCTACAAACTTGGGCTGTATACTATGGCCTACTGCTCCTAGGTTACAAATCTGTACAGCATGTGACTCAACTGAATACTGTAGGCAATTGTAACACAATAGTAAATATCTGTACATCTAAACATAAATAAACTTAAGGAGGTACAACAGAAATATTGTACCTTATAGGACAACCGTCATACATGTGGCCTGTCATTGACTAAAGTGTTGTTATCAACCAAGACTGTAATTATAAAAATTAATGCACTAACTCATTTCCAAAATTTGTAAAGAAGTAGCAGAGAAAAGTGTTTCAGTCAATCCTTGATAAAATAATGAAATAATAAAATTTTGTTGTGAGCTTCCAGAGACTTTTGTACATATTTAAGACACATTTCAAATTATCCTTCCAAAATACCCCTATGGTACAGGGGTATATGTTTTCTTAGTCCCACTCCAGCAATACAGACCCTTTACAACTTTTAGAGAAAACAAAAAGGCTAGTTTGGTAAAGAATGGTAACTTGGTTTTTTCACTTTTAATTTATTTGATTGAGGTTGAAGTCAGACTCTTAGCTTTTTATTTCTGCATATTATCTGTTTGTATTATTTATCCAATGCTTATGTTGGAATGTAAGACTTTTTTAATCACAAAAATTTTTATAGAGATTATGTTGTAACCCAGTTAGAATACTTGCTGCAGATATTTTCCCAGAATATCATTTGCCTTTAATTTCATGGTTATTACTTACAGAATATTTAAT
>NW_022323952.1:0-3179 GCF_002776525.5 Piliocolobus tephrosceles
GCACTGGACTCTGAAATGGGCATGTACAGAGAAGAGGAGACCCCAAGATGCTTCAGGCTTTGAGTGGAGAGGACACAGCCTCTGCTGGGACAGGGAACAGAGGGACACAGAGACACTGAAGATGCTTGTGGACAGTGGTCTGAGGTCGGGACAGTGGCAGGAGATACCATTCACCCAGGATCTCCGGGACAAGAGATCAGTCTGGCAGTTACATGTGTTTTTCTTTAAACTGGTTGCCAGGTTGGAATGGCCAATGACATCAGAGATTCCAACCTTCCTGATTGGAGAACCAGACTCCGTCGGCGCCTAGGAGCTGAGGTGGACAATAGCATCTTCTCAGAGCTGTTCGCCACTCCTGACTTCTACAAGCCTCGAGAATTCACAACGCACTCTTCTGGCTCCTAACGGAGTCCAGAAGAAGGCCTTGGACAGAACAGAGACTAGGTTCCGTGGGATGGAACAGATTTTGGGAAAGATCACGACCCTGCTCCCCGAGGATAAGGAGGAGAGCCCCCAGCCGAACACCTCAGGGTACCCCCTCCAAGAGGGAGTGGATGATGAAGTGTCGGGACCAGCAGGTGAGGGGACTGGAGGAAGAAGAGGTGGGATAGGATGGACTAACTCGAAGGAAGGGAGCTGGGTGCGGTGGCTCACGCCTGTAACCCCAACACTTTGGGAGGCCAAGGCGGGCAGATCACCTGAGGTCAGGAGTTCAAGACCAGCCTGGCCAACATGGTGAAACCCCATTTCTGCTAAAAGTACAAAAGTAATGGTGCGTGCCTGTAATCCCAGCTACTTGGAAGGTTGAGACAAGAGAATTACTTGAGCCTGGGAGGAAGAGGTTGTAGTGAGCCAAGATCACGCTACTGCACTCCAGTCTGTATGAAAGAGTGAGACGCTGTCTCAAAAAAAAAAAAAAAAAGGGTCAGAGGTCAGGAAGGAGAACCTGAGGAGGGTGTGTGGGAAGAATGGAGAAACTCAGGCCAGGTGCAGTGGCTGACACCTGTAATCCCAGCACTTTGGGAGGCCAAGGCAGGAGGATCACTTGAGGCCAGGAGTTTGAGATCAGCCTGGCCAAGATGGTGAAACCCCGTCTCTACTAAAAATACAAAATGGAGCTGGGCATTATGGCAGGCACCTGTAATCCCAGCTACCAGAGAGGCTGAGGCAGGAGAATAACTGGAATCCAGGAGATGGATGTTGCAGTGAGCTGAGATTGCACCACTACACTCCAGCCTGGGTGACAAAGCAAGATTCTGTCTCAAAACAAAAAAAGAAAAGGAGGGACTCAGAGAGCCAGGGACTAGGGAAGAACATGAGGACATGTTCTGAGGACAAAGAGACGGAAGAATGGGGAGGAGACGGAAGAATGGGGAGGAGAAGGAGTGGCACATGGGGTTGAGCAGAGGAGAAAGTCAGAAAGATGGCTTAGAGAAGCCAGCAGTCTACGAGGCTGGGGAGGATGGAGAGTGCTTTGGGGTTTGGGGTCGGGGTCTAAGGTGATCAGGGGAGGATGGAGAGTGCTTTGGGGTTCGGGGTCGGGGTCTAAGGTGATCAGTTGCAGAAGCATTACACGGTGCTCTGGTTTCCTTACTCAGCCCCTGGGGTAGATCCCAGCCCCTCATGTAGGTCCCTTTGCTGGAAAAGGAAGAGGGAGTGGTCGGACCACTCTGAGGAGGAGCCAGAGAAGGAGCTCGCCCCTGAGCCTGAGGAGACCTGGGTGGTGGAGACGCTGTGTGGTCTCAAGATGAAGCTGAAGCGACGGCGAGTGTCACCTGTGCTCCCCGAGCACCTCGAGGCCTTCAATAGCCAGCTCAGTAGGACACCCCAGAGAGCACCTCCAATCCTGTTCTTCTAAAAAAGGAGAAATTTCCAATAACCACTCTTTTCCAATGGGAAAAATATGCCCCTAGTGGGTGAGCTCTCCATGTGGGAGGACTCAGAAGTGATCACTCATGAGCGGCGCTCAGGAGAAGATAGAGGATTAGGCTAGACTTGATAAAGGTGGGTGCTTGGGAGAAGAAAGGCTTGGTTTCAGCTGGGCACAGTGGCTCACACCTGTAATCCCAGCACTTTGGGAGGCCAAGGTGGGCGGATCATGAGGTCAGGAGATAAAGATCATCCTGGCTAACACGGTGAAACCCTGTCTCTACTAAAAATACAAAAACAGCCAGGTGTGGTGGCGGGCGCCTGTAGTCCCAGCTACTCGGGAGGCTGAGGCAGGAGAATGGCGTGAACCCAGGAGGCAGAGCTTGCAGTGAGCTGAGATTGCGCCACTGCACTCCAGCCTGGGCGACAGAGCGAGACTCCATCTCAAAAAAAAAAAAAAAAAAAAAAAAGAAAGCTTGGTTTCAGGCCAGGCGCGGTGGCTCACGCCTGAGATCCCAGCACATTGGGAGGCTGAGTCAAGGGGACTCCTTGAACTCAGGATTTTGAGGCTGCAGTGAGCTATGACTGTACCACTACATTCCAGCCTGGATGACCAAGCAAAATCCTGTGTCTAAAGAAAAACAAAGCCCAGGTGTGGTAGCTCATGCCTGTAATCCCAGTACTTTGGGAGGCCGAGACGGGTGGATCACTTGAGGTCAGTTGTTCGAGACCAACCAGACCAATATAGCGAAACCTCACTTATACTAACAATACAAAAATTAGCCAGGCGTGGTGGTGCACGCCTGTAATCCCAGCTACTTGGGAGGCTGAGACAGCAGAATCGCTTGAACCTGGGAGGTGGAGGTTGCTTTCAGCCAAGATGGTATCACCGAACTCCAGTCTGGGTGATAGAGTGAGAACCTGTCTAAAAAAAAGAAAAAAGAAGAAGAAGGAAGGGCCCAGAAGTCAGGAAGGAGCATGTGAGGAGGGTATGTGAGAAGAATGGAGGTACTGAGGCAGCATGCAGTGGCTCAACACCTGTAATCCCAGCACTCTGGGAGGCCAAGGCAGGCGGATCACTTGAGGCCAGAAGTTTGAGACCAGCCTGACCAACATGGTGAAACCCTGTCTCTTCCAGAAGTACAAAAATGAGCTGGGCGTTATAGCTGGCACCTGTAATCCCAGCTACTCGGGAGGCTTAGGCAGGAGAATCACTGGAACTGGGGAGACAGAGGTTGCAGTGAGCCGAGATCGCACCACTACACTCCAGCCTAGACCACAAAGCAAGACTGTGTCTCAAAAAAAAAAAA
>NW_022323953.1:0-1104 GCF_002776525.5 Piliocolobus tephrosceles
AATAACTAAGGATCAAAGGGAAACATCAAGATGAATTTATACATTTCTTTTTTTTTTTTTTTTTTTTTTGAGACGGAGTCTTGCTCTGTCGCCCAGGCTGGCGTGCAGTGGCCGGATCTCAGCTCACTGCAAGCTCCGCCTCCCGGGTTCACGCCATTCTCCTGCCTCAGCCTCCCGAGTAGCTGGGACTACAGGCGCCGGCCACCTCGCCCGGCTAATTTTTTGTATTTTTAGTAGAGACGGGGTTTCACCGTTTCACCGTGTTAGCCAGGATGGTCTCCATCTCCTGACCTCGTGATCCGCCCGTCTCGGCCTCCCAAAGTGCTGGGATTACAGGCTTGAGCCACCGCGCCCGGCATATACATTTCATAGATAAAGATGTAGTTAAAGAAACTTTACTACCCTAAATGTATCCAGCATAAAACTTAAGAAAATAAGGAAAAGAACAACAAATTACATCAAAAAGTGGGAAAAAGAGAAAGTACGTAAAAAAAAAAAAAAAAAAGAAAAGAAAAGAAAAAATTTCATTAAAAGAGTAGGGAGTATTTTATTGGACATTTCAAAATGTCCAGTAAAACAGACCTTTCAGACGCTTGATTCTTTTTAAATAAGGAGAGAAAGAATGAATGATATATAAATAAAATAACCGTAATGATAAAGGAGCTACTAGTCTTGGATATGAAACAGAACAAAATGGAAATGGAAACATGCAATTCTATGTAACATATTCTTTAAATCTTTAGCAAAATACATCATGATAATGAAACAGAAACGAAACAGATCGGTACGTATAAAAGAGAGGAAACTAAGATGTGCATCATTCACTCCTCAGATCCCTCTTTAGTCCCCACAGTCATTCTCCCCCACAACCCCACAGTCCGCCCTCACTTTGCCCTCAGATCCACCACCAGAGACCCCCAGTCCCTCCTCACTCCGCCTGCAGATCCACCACCAGAGACCCCTCAGTGCCCTCTCACTCCTCCCTCAGATCCACCATCAGAGACCGCTCCGACTTCCACTATTCCATCCATTGACCGTCCGTCCCCATCACTGACCGGAGGGCTCACGACAGACATCAGAGATTCTTCTTGCTCAGTCCACAGA
>NW_022323954.1:0-3195 GCF_002776525.5 Piliocolobus tephrosceles
TTTTTTTTTTTTGAGACACAGTCTTGCTTTGTGGTCTAGGCTGGAGTGTAGTGGTGCGATCTCGGCTCACTGCAACCTCTGTCTCCCCAGTTCCAGTGATTCTCCTGCCTAAGCCTCCCGAGTAGCTGGGATTACAGGTGCCAGCTATAACGCCCAGCTCATTTTTGTACTTCTGGAAGAGACAGGGTTTCACCATGTTGGTCAGGCTGGTCTCAAACTTCTGGCCTCAAGTGATCCGCCTGCCTTGGCCTCCCAGAGTGCTGGGATTACAGGTGTTGAGCCACTGCATGCTGCCTCAGTACCTCCATTCTTCTCACATACCCTCCTCACATGCTCCTTCCTGACTTCTGGGCCCTTCCTTCTTCTTCTTTTTTCTTTTTTTTAGACAGGTTCTCACTCTATCACCCAGACTGGAGTTCGGTGATACCATCTTGGCTGAAAGCAACCTCCACCTCCCAGGTTCAAGCGATTCTGCTGTCTCAGCCTCCCAAGTAGCTGGGATTACAGGCGTGCACCACCACGCCTGGCTAATTTTTGTATTGTTAGTATAAGTGAGGTTTCGCTATATTGGTCTGGTTGGTCTCGAACAACTGACCTCAAGTGATCCACCCGTCTCGGCCTCCCAAAGTACTGGGATTACAGGCATGAGCTACCACACCTGGGCTTTGTTTTTCTTTAGACACAGGATTTTGCTTGGTCATCCAGGCTGGAATGTAGTGGTACAGTCATAGCTCACTGCAGCCTCAAAATCCTGAGTTCAAGGAGTCCCCTTGACTCAGCCTCCCAATGTGCTGGGATCTCAGGCGTGAGCCACCGCGCCTGGCCTGAAACCAAGCTTTCTTTTTTTTTTTTTTTTTTTTTTTTGAGATGGAGTCTCGCTCTGTCGCCCAGGCTGGAGTGCAGTGGCGCAATCTCAGCTCACTGCAAGCTCTGCCTCCTGGGTTCACGCCATTCTCCTGCCTCAGCCTCCCGAGTAGCTGGGACTACAGGCGCCCGCCACCACACCTGGCTGTTTTTGTATTTTTAGTAGAGACAGGGTTTCACCGTGTTAGCCAGGATGATCTTTATCTCCTGACCTCATGATCCGCCCACCTTGGCCTCCCAAAGTGCTGGGATTACAGGTGTGAGCCACTGTGCCCAGCTGAAACCAAGCCTTTCTTCTCCCAAGCACCCACCTTTATCAAGTCTAGCCTAATCCTCTATCTTCTCCTGAGCGCCGCTCATGAGTGATCACTTCTGAGTCCTCCCACATGGAGAGCTCACCCACTAGGGGCATATTTTTCCCATTGGAAAAGAGTGGTTATTGGAAATTTCTCCTTTTTTAGAAGAACAGGATTGGAGGTGCTCTCTGGGGTGTCCTACTGAGCTGGCTATTGAAGGCCTCGAGGTGCTCGGGGAGCACAGGTGACACTCGCCGTCGCTTCAGCTTCATCTTGAGACCACACAGCGTCTCCACCACCCAGGTCTCCTCAGGCTCAGGGGCGAGCTCCTTCTCTGGCTCCTCCTCAGAGTGGTCCGACCACTCCCTCTTCCTTTTCCAGCAAAGGGACCTACATGAGGGGCTGGGATCTACCCCAGGGGCTGAGTAAGGAAACCAGAGCACCGTGTAATGCTTCTGCAACTGATCACCTTAGACCCCGACCCCGAACCCCAAAGCACTCTCCATCCTCCCCTGATCACCTTAGACCCCGACCCCAAACCCCAAAGCACTCTCCATCCTCCCCAGCCTCGTAGACTGCTGGCTTCTCTAAGCCATCTTTCTGACTTTCTCCTCTGCTCAACCCCATGTGCCACTCCTTCTCCTCCCCATTCTTCCGTCTCCTCCCCATTCTTCCGTCTCTGTGTCCTCAGAACATGTCCTCATGTTCTTCCCTAGTCCCTGGCTCTCTGAGTCCCTCCTTTTCTTTTTTTGTTTTGAGACAGAATCTTGCTTTGTCACCCAGGCTGGAGTGTAGTGGTGCAATCTCAACTCACTGCAACATCCATCTCCTGGATTCCAGTTATTCTCCTGCCTCAGCCTCTCTGGTAGCTGGGATTACAGGTGCCTGCCATAATGCCCAGCTCCATTTTGTATTTTTAGTAGAGACGGGGTTTCACCATCTTGGCCAGGCTGATCTCAAACTCCTGGCCTCAAGTGATCCTCCTGCCTTGGCCTCCCAAAGTGCTGGGATTACAGGTGTCAGCCACTGCACCTGGCCTGAGTTTCTCCATTCTTCCCACACACCCTCCTCAGGTTCTCCTTCCTGACCTCTGACCCTTTTTTTTTTTTTTTTTTTGAGACAGCGTCTCACTCTTTCACACAGACTGGAGTGCAGTAGCGTGATCTTGGCTCACTACAACCTCTTCCTCCCAGGCTCAAGTAATTCTCTTGTGTCAACCTTCCAAATAGCTGGGATTACAGGCACGCACCATTACCACCTGGCTAATTTTTGTACTTTTAGTAGAAATGGGGTTTCACCATGTTGGCCAGGCTGGTCTTGAACTCCTGACCTCAGGTGATCTGCCCGCCTTGGCCTCCCAAAGTGTTGGGGTTACAGGCCTGAGCCACTGCACCCTGCTCCTTCCTTTGAGTTAGTCCATCCTATCCCACCTCTTCTTCCTCCAGTCCCCTCACCTGATGGTCCCGACACTTCATCATCCACTACCTCCTGGAGGAGGGGGTACCCTGAGGTGTTCGGTTGGGGGCTCTCCTCCTTATCCTCGGGGAGCAGGGTCGTGATCTTTCCCAAAATCTGTTCCATCCCACAGAACCTAGTCTCTGTTCTGTCCAAGGCCTTTTTCTGGACTCCACTAGGAGCCAGAAGAGCGTGTTGTGAATTCTCAAGTCTGGGAGAAGTCAGGAGTGGCGAACAGCTCTGAGAAGATGCTATTGTCCACCTCAGCTCCTAGGCGCCGACGGAGTCTGGTTCTCCAATCAGGAAGGTTGGAATCTCTGATGTCATTGGCCATTCCAACCTGGCAACCAGTTTAAAGAAAAACACATGTAACTGCCAGACTGATCTCTTGTCCCGGAGATCCTGGGTGAATGGTATCTCCTGCCACTGTCCCGACCTCAGACCACTGTCCACAAGCATCTTCAGTGTCTCTGTGTCCCTCTGTTCCCTGTCCCAGCAGAGGCTGTGTCCTCTCCACTCAAAGCCTGAAGCATCTTGGGGTCTCCTCTTCTCTGTACATGCCCATTTCAGAGTCCAGTGC
>NW_022323955.1:0-2357 GCF_002776525.5 Piliocolobus tephrosceles
TTGAAGGGCAGTGTCTTGATCTTGACTCCCGGCAGCCGACGCCTCCCGGGTTCAAGTGATTCTCCTGCCTCAGCCTCCAAACAGCTGGGATTACAGACGTGAACCACCACGCCTGGCTAATTTTTGTGTTTTTAGTAGAGACGGGGTTTTGCCACGTTGGCCAGGTTGGTCCTGAACGCCTGACCTCACGTGATCCACCCACCTTGGCCTCCCAAAGTGCTGAGATTACAGACTTCAGCCACTGTGCCCGACCAGCTACCACAGTCTTGAGTCTTGGCACCCACATTTTTTTTTTTGTAAGATGGAGTCTGGCTCTGTCGCCCAGGCTGGAGTGCAGTGGCCGGATCTCAGCTCACTGCAAGCTCCGCCTCCCGGGTTTACGCCATTCTCCTTCCTCAGCCTCCCGAGTAGCTGGGACTACAGGTGCCTGCCACCTCACCCAGCTAGTTTTTTGTATTTTTTAGTAGAGACGGGGTTTCACCGTGTTAGCCAAGATGGTCTCGATCTCCTGACCTCGTGATCTGCCCGTCTTGGCCTCCCAAAGTGCCGGGATTATAGGCTTGACCTACCACGCCCGGCCACCCCACACTTTTTTTTTTTTTTTGTCTGAGACAGAGTCTAGCTCTGCTCCCCAGGATGGAGTGCAATGGCATGATCACAGCTCACTGAAGCCTCTAATTCCTGGGCTCAAGCAATCCTCTTGCCTCAGTCTCCTGAGGAGCTGGGACTAGCACATGCTACCATGCTCAACAAATTTTTGAAATCTTTGTAGAAACAGGGTCTATGTTGCCCAGGTTGTTCTCGAACCACTGGGCTCACATGATCCTCCTGTCTCCACCACTCAAAGTAATGGCACCACAGGCTCGAGCCGCCACTCCCGGCTATTCTTGGTCTTTTTATGATGTCAGCATCTCCCTCAGGACTCTCTTGGTCTCTTGCCAAGTGAATGAATAGTCCCTGCCTCTCCTATGGGTCCTCTGGGATCTGAGCCCTGGGCCACAGTCTGGCGCAGCCCTGAAGCTCCTGGCCCCTCTACTCTCTGCTCTTTGGGACAGTTCTCTGCCCCACACACAAAAGACCCTCCGGAACCAGCCCACCTAGACACACCCCCTCCAAAGATCCAATCAGAACCCACCATCCTGGGAGCATCACCGAAAACCCTTCCTCCGGCTTCTCGGATTTGCATCCGATCTTCGAATATCCCTCCACCCCACCATTTCCAAATGAGTACACCTACCCCAACACTGAGGTCCCTTCTCTGAGGTGCAGCCTTTCCCCAGACCCTCATTCCCCCTCTCCACAATCTTCCTCTTCCAAGATGTGACCTCTCCCTTTCTGTGTTCCTTTCTCTCCATCAGTACCTCCTGGCTATGGTCATAGCATATTTTAGCCGGGCCGGCCTCTTCTCCTGGCAATACCAACGCATTCATTTCTTCCTGGCTCTGTGAGTGGTTTGCTTCCTCCTATCCGTCAATATCCAATGCCCTGGGACAGCGGGGGAAGTGGGATTCCAGCCTTTCATTTATCCTTTCACCTATTTGTCCTCTTTACTCTGTGTACCAAAAAGACAGGATTATACTATCTTGTTCTTAGACTGTTGTTTCTAAAAGGAAACTCTGGCTGGGCGCGGCGGCTCACGCCTGTAATCCCAATATTTTGGGAGGCCAAGGCAGGTGGATCACCTGAGGTCAGGAGTTTGAGACCAGCCTGGCCAACATGGCCAAACCCCGTTTCTACTAAAAATAGAAAAATTAGCTGGGCATGGTGGTGCACACCTGTAATCCCAGCTACTTAGGAGGCTGAGGCAAGAGAACCCTTTGAACCCAGGAGGTGGAGGTTGCAGTAAGCTAAGGTCGAGCTACTGCACTCCAGCCTGGGTGACAGAGCAAGACTTTTTCCCAAAAAACAAAAGAAAAAAAGGCCAAAAAAACAAACTCCAATGCCAGTGTACAAATAAAAGAATAAAACAAAAGGAACCATAAACCACTCCTAAGCGGAGAAGAAAAGGGAAAAGAAGCGGAGGAGCGGACACGACACTTCCCCCCAGCAAGCAGCCTTTCTGGTTCTTCTCTCTCTCCTTCGCACATCAACCGCAAATGCCATCGACCTCCTCCGGGTTCCCACGACAGAGATCACAGTTCAAGTCCCCCCTGCGTCACTCGAATCCACTGTCAAATGCTCCCTGGCAGGGTCTCCTGGAGTCTCTCCCCAAGCCAGGGGGCTTCCTAGTGCAGCCTGAGCATCTTTCCAAAGCACAATGCCCTCACTGCCCACCTGAACAACTTCCTCAGCAGATGTCTTTCTAAATCGGGGCCAGGGTCCACAGTGCCAATTCCACGCTCTCTACAATTTCTACA
>NW_022323956.1:0-2357 GCF_002776525.5 Piliocolobus tephrosceles
TGTAGAAATTGTAGAGAGCGTGGAATTGGCACTGTGGACCCTGGCCCCGATTTAGAAAGACATCTGCTGAGGAAGTTGTTCAGGTGGGCAGTGAGGGCATTGTGCTTTGGAAAGATGCTCAGGCTGCACTAGGAAGCCCCCTGGCTTGGGGAGAGACTCCAGGAGACCCTGCCAGGGAGCATTTGACAGTGGATTCGAGTGACGCAGGGGGGACTTGAACTGTGATCTCTGTCGTGGGAACCCGGAGGAGGTCGATGGCATTTGCGGTTGATGTGCGAAGGAGAGAGAGAAGAACCAGAAAGGCTGCTTGCTGGGGGGAAGTGTCGTGTCCGCTCCTCCGCTTCTTTTCCCTTTTCTTCTCCGCTTAGGAGTGGTTTATGGTTCCTTTTGTTTTATTCTTTTATTTGTACACTGGCATTGGAGTTTGTTTTTTTGGCCTTTTTTTCTTTTGTTTTTTGGGAAAAAGTCTTGCTCTGTCACCCAGGCTGGAGTGCAGTAGCTCGACCTTAGCTTACTGCAACCTCCACCTCCTGGGTTCAAAGGGTTCTCTTGCCTCAGCCTCCTAAGTAGCTGGGATTACAGGTGTGCACCACCATGCCCAGCTAATTTTTCTATTTTTAGTAGAAACGGGGTTTGGCCATGTTGGCCAGGCTGGTCTCAAACTCCTGACCTCAGGTGATCCACCTGCCTTGGCCTCCCAAAATATTGGGATTACAGGCGTGAGCCGCCGCGCCCAGCCAGAGTTTCCTTTTAGAAACAACAGTCTAAGAACAAGATAGTATAATCCTGTCTTTTTGGTACACAGAGTAAAGAGGACAAATAGGTGAAAGGATAAATGAAAGGCTGGAATCCCACTTCCCCCGCTGTCCCAGGGCATTGGATATTGACGGATAGGAGGAAGCAAACCACTCACAGAGCCAGGAAGAAATGAATGCGTTGGTATTGCCAGGAGAAGAGGCCGGCCCGGCTAAAATATGCTATGACCATAGCCAGGAGGTACTGATGGAGAGAAAGGAACACAGAAAGGGAGAGGTCACATCTTGGAAGAGGAAGATTGTGGAGAGGGGGAATGAGGGTCTGGGGAAAGGCTGCACCTCAGAGAAGGGACCTCAGTGTTGGGGTAGGTGTACTCATTTGGAAATGGTGGGGTGGAGGGATATTCGAAGATCGGATGCAAATCCGAGAAGCCGGAGGAAGGGTTTTCGGTGATGCTCCCAGGATGGTGGGTTCTGATTGGATCTTTGGAGGGGGTGTGTCTAGGTGGGCTGGTTCCGGAGGGTCTTTTGTGTGTGGGGCAGAGAACTGTCCCAAAGAGCAGAGAGTAGAGGGGCCAGGAGCTTCAGGGCTGCGCCAGACTGTGGCCCAGGGCTCAGATCCCAGAGGACCCATAGGAGAGGCAGGGACTATTCATTCACTTGGCAAGAGACCAAGAGAGTCCTGAGGGAGATGCTGACATCATAAAAAGACCAAGAATAGCCGGGAGTGGCGGCTCGAGCCTGTGGTGCCATTACTTTGAGTGGTGGAGACAGGAGGATCATGTGAGCCCAGTGGTTCGAGAACAACCTGGGCAACATAGACCCTGTTTCTACAAAGATTTCAAAAATTTGTTGAGCATGGTAGCATGTGCTAGTCCCAGCTCCTCAGGAGACTGAGGCAAGAGGATTGCTTGAGCCCAGGAATTAGAGGCTTCAGTGAGCTGTGATCATGCCATTGCACTCCATCCTGGGGAGCAGAGCTAGACTCTGTCTCAGACAAAAAAAAAAAAAAAGTGTGGGGTGGCCGGGCGTGGTAGGTCAAGCCTATAATCCCGGCACTTTGGGAGGCCAAGACGGGCAGATCACGAGGTCAGGAGATCGAGACCATCTTGGCTAACACGGTGAAACCCCGTCTCTACTAAAAAATACAAAAAACTAGCTGGGTGAGGTGGCAGGCACCTGTAGTCCCAGCTACTCGGGAGGCTGAGGAAGGAGAATGGCGTAAACCCGGGAGGCGGAGCTTGCAGTGAGCTGAGATCCGGCCACTGCACTCCAGCCTGGGCGACAGAGCCAGACTCCATCTTACAAAAAAAAAAATGTGGGTGCCAAGACTCAAGACTGTGGTAGCTGGTCGGGCACAGTGGCTGAAGTCTGTAATCTCAGCACTTTGGGAGGCCAAGGTGGGTGGATCACGTGAGGTCAGGCGTTCAGGACCAACCTGGCCAACGTGGCAAAACCCCGTCTCTACTAAAAACACAAAAATTAGCCAGGCGTGGTGGTTCACGTCTGTAATCCCAGCTGTTTGGAGGCTGAGGCAGGAGAATCACTTGAACCCGGGAGGCGTCGGCTGCCGGGAGTCAAGATCAAGACACTGCCCTTCAA
>NW_022323957.1:0-2453 GCF_002776525.5 Piliocolobus tephrosceles
CCTGTTCCCTCTCCCACCGCACTGGACTCTGAAATGGGCATGTACAGGGAAGAGGAGACCCCAACATGCTTCAGGCTTTGAGTGGAGAGGACACGGCCTCTGCTGGGAGAGGGAACAGAGGGATACAGAGACACTGAAGATGCTTGTGGACAGTGGTCTGAGGTCGGGACAGTGGCAGGAGACACCATTCACCCAGGATCTCTGGGACAAGAGATCATCAGTCTGGCAGTTACATGTGTTTTTCTTCAAACTGGTTGCCAGGTTGGAATGGCCAATGACATCAGAGATTCCAACCTTCCTGATTGCAGGGACCAGACTCCGTCGGCGCCGGGGAACTGAGGTGGACAACAGCATCTTCTCAGAGCTGTTTGCCACTCCTGACTTCTCCTAGCCTCGAGATTTCGCAACACACTCTTCTGGCTCCTAGCAGAGTCCAGAAGAAGGCCTTGGAGAGAACAGAGACTAGATTGCGCGGGATGGGACAGATTTTGGGAAAGATCACGACCCTGCTCCCCGAGGATGAGGAGGAGAGCCCCCAACCGAACACCTCAGGGTACCCCCTCCAGGAGGCAGTGGATGATGAAGTGCTGGGACCATCAAGTGAGGTGACTGGAGGAAGAAGAGGTGGGATAGGATTGACTAACTCGAAGGAAGGGAGCTGGGTGCGGTGGCTCACACCTGTAATCCCAACACTTTGGGAGGCCAAGGCGGGCAGATCACCCGAGGTCAAGAGTTCAAGACCAGCCTGGCCAACATGGTGAAACCCCATTTCTACTAATAGTACAAAAATTAGCCAGGTGGTAATGGTGCGTGCCCGTAATCCCAGCTACTTGGAAGGTTGAGACAAGAGAATTGCTTGAGCCTGGGAGGAAGAGGTTGTAGTGAGCCGAGATCGCGCTACTGCACTCCAGTCTGTGTGAAAGAGTGAGACGCTGTCTCAAAAAAAAAAAAAAAAAAAAGGGTCACAGGTCAGGAAGGAGAACCTGAGAAGGGTGTGTGGGAAGAATGGAGAAACTCAGGCCAGGTGCAGTGGCTAACACCTGTAATCCCAGCACTTTGGGAGGCCAAGTCAGGAGGATCACTTGAGGCCAGGAGTTTGAGATCAGCCTGGCCAAGATGGTGAAACCCCGTCTCTACTAAAAATACAAAATTGAGCTGGGCATTATGGCAGGCACCTGTAATCCCAAACACCAGAGAGGCTGAGGCAGGAGAATAACTGAAATCTGGGAGATGGATGTTGCAGGGAGCTGAGATTGCACCACTACACTCCAGCCTGAGTGACAAAGCAAGATTCTGTCTCGAAACAAAAAAAAAAAGGAGGGACTCAGAGAGCCAGGGACTAGGGAAGAACATGAGGACGTGTTCTGAGGACAGAGAGACGGAAGAATGGGGAGGAGAAGGAGTGGCACATGGGGTTGAGCAGAGGAGAAAGTCAGAAAGATGGCTTGGAGAAGCCAGCAGTCTGCGAGGCTGGGGAAGATGGAGAGTGCTTTGGGGTTTGGGGTCGGGGTCTAAGGTGATCAGTTGCAGAAGCATTACACGGTGGCCTGGCTTCTTTATTCAGCCCCTGGGGTAGATCCCAGCCCCTCATGTAGGTCCCTTTGCTGGAAAAGGAAGAGGGAGTGGCCGGACCACTCTGAGGAGGAGCCAGAGAAGGAGCTCGCCCCTGAGCCTGAGGAGACCTGCGTGGCGGAGTCACTGTGTGGCCCCAAGATGAAGCAGAAGAGACGGCGAGTGTCGCCTGTGCTCCCTGAGCACCACGAGGCCTTCAACAGGCTGCTTGGTAGGAGGACACCCCAGAGAGCACCTCCAATCCTGTTCTTTCTAAAAAGAGGAAACTTCCAATAACCACACTTTTCCAATTGAACAATATGCCCCTACTGGGTGAGCTCTCCATGTGGGAGGACTCTGAAGTGATCATTAATGAGGGACACTTAGGAGACGATAGAGAATTAGGCTAAACTTGATAAAGGTCAGTGCTTTGGATAAGAAAGTTTGGTTTTGGGCCAGGCGTGGTGGCTCATGCTTGAGATCCCAGCACGTTGGGAGGCTGAGGCAAGAGGACTGCTTGAACTCAGGGCTTTGAGGATGTAATGAGCTATGACTGCACCACTGCACTCCAGCCTGGGTGACAGAGCAAAACACTGTCTCAAAAGAAAAACCAAGGCTGGGCATGGTAGCTCATGCCTGTAATCCCAGCTACTAGGGAGGCTGAGACAGGAGAATCGCTTAAACCTGGGAGGCAGAGGTTGCAGTGACCCGAGATGGCGCCACTGCATTCCAGCCTGGCCCACAGAGCGAGACTCTGTCTCAAAATAAATTAATAAATAAATAAAAATAAAAATCACATAAAGAAAAACAAAATCAGTAAACAAAGAAAGTGGTTTCAGCAGTGCCCTCTGAGACTTAATGTCTCTTACTAACTTTTCTAAACCTAAGTGTCTCCATCCATA
>NW_022323958.1:0-2453 GCF_002776525.5 Piliocolobus tephrosceles
TATGGATGGAGACACTTAGGTTTAGAAAAGTTAGTAAGAGACATTAAGTCTCAGAGGGCACTGCTGAAACCACTTTCTTTGTTTACTGATTTTGTTTTTCTTTATGTGATTTTTATTTTTATTTATTTATTAATTTATTTTGAGACAGAGTCTCGCTCTGTGGGCCAGGCTGGAATGCAGTGGCGCCATCTCGGGTCACTGCAACCTCTGCCTCCCAGGTTTAAGCGATTCTCCTGTCTCAGCCTCCCTAGTAGCTGGGATTACAGGCATGAGCTACCATGCCCAGCCTTGGTTTTTCTTTTGAGACAGTGTTTTGCTCTGTCACCCAGGCTGGAGTGCAGTGGTGCAGTCATAGCT
The DNA here is from genome assembly GCF_002776525.5 of Piliocolobus tephrosceles. Classification (NCBI taxonomy): domain Eukaryota; kingdom Metazoa; phylum Chordata; class Mammalia; order Primates; family Cercopithecidae; genus Piliocolobus; species Piliocolobus tephrosceles. The sequence goes on from NW_022323958.1 coordinate 358, forward strand.
CATTACATCCTCAAAGCCCTGAGTTCAAGCAGTCCTCTTGCCTCAGCCTCCCAACGTGCTGGGATCTCAAGCATGAGCCACCACGCCTGGCCCAAAACCAAACTTTCTTATCCAAAGCACTGACCTTTATCAAGTTTAGCCTAATTCTCTATCGTCTCCTAAGTGTCCCTCATTAATGATCACTTCAGAGTCCTCCCACATGGAGAGCTCACCCAGTAGGGGCATATTGTTCAATTGGAAAAGTGTGGTTATTGGAAGTTTCCTCTTTTTAGAAAGAACAGGATTGGAGGTGCTCTCTGGGGTGTCCTCCTACCAAGCAGCCTGTTGAAGGCCTCGTGGTGCTCAGGGAGCACAGGCGACACTCGCCGTCTCTTCTGCTTCATCTTGGGGCCACACAGTGACTCCGCCACGCAGGTCTCCTCAGGCTCAGGGGCGAGCTCCTTCTCTGGCTCCTCCTCAGAGTGGTCCGGCCACTCCCTCTTCCTTTTCCAGCAAAGGGACCTACATGAGGGGCTGGGATCTACCCCAGGGGCTGAATAAAGAAGCCAGGCCACCGTGTAATGCTTCTGCAACTGATCACCTTAGACCCCGACCCCAAACCCCAAAGCACTCTCCATCTTCCCCAGCCTCGCAGACTGCTGGCTTCTCCAAGCCATCTTTCTGACTTTCTCCTCTGCTCAACCCCATGTGCCACTCCTTCTCCTCCCCATTCTTCCGTCTCTCTGTCCTCAGAACACGTCCTCATGTTCTTCCCTAGTCCCTGGCTCTCTGAGTCCCTCCTTTTTTTTTTTGTTTCGAGACAGAATCTTGCTTTGTCACTCAGGCTGGAGTGTAGTGGTGCAATCTCAGCTCCCTGCAACATCCATCTCCCAGATTTCAGTTATTCTCCTGCCTCAGCCTCTCTGGTGTTTGGGATTACAGGTGCCTGCCATAATGCCCAGCTCAATTTTGTATTTTTAGTAGAGACGGGGTTTCACCATCTTGGCCAGGCTGATCTCAAACTCCTGGCCTCAAGTGATCCTCCTGACTTGGCCTCCCAAAGTGCTGGGATTACAGGTGTTAGCCACTGCACCTGGCCTGAGTTTCTCCATTCTTCCCACACACCCTTCTCAGGTTCTCCTTCCTGACCTGTGACCCTTTTTTTTTTTTTTTTTTTTGAGACAGCGTCTCACTCTTTCACACAGACTGGAGTGCAGTAGCGCGATCTCGGCTCACTACAACCTCTTCCTCCCAGGCTCAAGCAATTCTCTTGTCTCAACCTTCCAAGTAGCTGGGATTACGGGCACGCACCATTACCACCTGGCTAATTTTTGTACTATTAGTAGAAATGGGGTTTCACCATGTTGGCCAGGCTGGTCTTGAACTCTTGACCTCGGGTGATCTGCCCGCCTTGGCCTCCCAAAGTGTTGGGATTACAGGTGTGAGCCACCGCACCCAGCTCCCTTCCTTCGAGTTAGTCAATCCTATCCCACCTCTTCTTCCTCCAGTCACCTCACTTGATGGTCCCAGCACTTCATCATCCACTGCCTCCTGGAGGGGGTACCCTGAGGTGTTCGGTTGGGGGCTCTCCTCCTCATCCTCGGGGAGCAGGGTCGTGATCTTTCCCAAAATCTGTCCCATCCCGCGCAATCTAGTCTCTGTTCTCTCCAAGGCCTTCTTCTGGACTCTGCTAGGAGCCAGAAGAGTGTGTTGCGAAATCTCGAGGCTAGGAGAAGTCAGGAGTGGCAAACAGCTCTGAGAAGATGCTGTTGTCCACCTCAGTTCCCCGGCGCCGACGGAGTCTGGTCCCTGCAATCAGGAAGGTTGGAATCTCTGATGTCATTGGCCATTCCAACCTGGCAACCAGTTTGAAGAAAAACACATGTAACTGCCAGACTGATGATCTCTTGTCCCAGAGATCCTGGGTGAATGGTGTCTCCTGCCACTGTCCCGACCTCAGACCACTGTCCACAAGCATCTTCAGTGTCTCTGTATCCCTCTGTTCCCTCTCCCAGCAGAGGCCGTGTCCTCTCCACTCAAAGCCTGAAGCATGTTGGGGTCTCCTCTTCCCTGTACATGCCCATTTCAGAGTCCAGTGCGGTGGGAGAGGGAACAGG
>NW_022323959.1:0-4060 GCF_002776525.5 Piliocolobus tephrosceles
ACTCCAGCCTAGACCACAAAGCAAGACTGTGTCTCAAAAAAAAAAAAGAAAAAGAAAAAGAAAAGGGACTCAGAGAGCCAGGGACCAGGGAAGGACATGAGGAAGTGTTCTGAGGACAGAGAAACGGGACAATGGGGAGGAGACAGAGCGGCACATGGGGCTCAGCAGAGGAGACAGACAGAAGGAAAGATGGCTTGGAGAAGTCAGCAGTCTGCGAGGCTGGGGAGGATGGAGAGTGCTTTGGGGTTTGGGGTCGGGGTCTAAGGTGATCAATTGCAGAAGCATTACACAGTGGTCTGATTTCTTTAATCAGCCCCTGGGGTAGATCCCAGCCCCTGGTGTAGGTCCCTTTGCTGGAAAAGGAAGAGGGAGTGGTCGGACCACTCTGAGGAGGAGCCAGAGAAGGAGCTCGCCCCTGAGCCTGAGGAGACCTGGGTGGCGGAGACGCTGTGTGGCCTCAAGATGAAGCTGAAGCGACGGCGAGTGTCGTCCGTGCTCCCCGAGCACCACGAGGCCTTCAACAGGCTGCTTGGTAGGAGGACACCCCAGAGAGCACCTTTAATCCTGTTCTTTCTAAAAAGAGGAAACTTCCAATAACCACACTTTTCCAATGCAAACAATATGCCCCTACTGGGTGAGCTCTCCATGTGGGAGGACTCTGAAGTGATCACTAATGAGGGACGCCTAGGAGACAATAGAGGATTACGCTAGACTTGATAAAGGTCAGTGCTTGGGATAAGAAAGTTTGGTTTCGGGCCAGGCGTGGTGGCTCATGCTTGAGATCCCAGCACGTTGGGAGGCTGAGGGAAGAAGATTGCTTGAACTCAGGACTTTGAGGATGTAATGAGCTATGACTCCACCACTGCACTCCAGCCTGGGTGACACAGCAAAACACTGTCTCAAAAGAAAAACCAAGGCTGGGCATGGTAGCTCAGGCCTGTAATCCCAGCTACGAGGGAGGCTGAGACAGGAGAATCGCTTAAACCCGGGAGGCAGAGGTTGCAGTGACCCGAGATTGCGCCACTGCATTCCATCCTGGCCCACAGAGAGAGACTCTGTCTCAAAATAAATTAATAAATACATGAAAATAAAAATCAAATAAAGAAAAACAAAATCAATAAACAAAGACAGCGGTTTCAGCTATGCCCTCTGAAACTTAATGTCTCTTACTAACTTTTCTAAACCTAAGTGTCTCCATCCATAGTGGGGGATACCAAGGCCATGGTCACACCCTGATGTGACTGTCTCATGAGGAAATGATGGGAATTCCTTTATGACTCTGCAGCGGTCCCTCCGGGTCTGCTGGGAGGGCGTCCTGGCTTATTCCCAGCCCTACATCCTGTAGATTCTCACACCCAGGGCCTCCTTCAGCCTCCTTCCAGGGGAGTCTCAGAGCAGGAGCCTCCCTCCCTTGCTCAGTGAAAGTCATTCTCCCCTCTCCCATCCACTTCACCGGTGGCCACAATCCTGAGACTTCCCCACCGGAGGCTCATTTCTCCTCGCTGCCCTGCTGCTCCCACGGAAACCCTGTCCTGCTTCTCACACTGACATCTGCTCTCTCACCACAGAGGATCCTGTCATTAAAAGATTCCTGGCCTGGGACAAAGATCTGAGGGTGTCGGACAAGGTAAGGTTGTTCTCTATGTAACTATGCTCCTGTTTCAACACACGGCCTGGGGGAGGGCACCGCATCAAAACCCACAGTGCTCCCTCGACCACCTCCCACCAGATACTCCTACAGTCTTTTGTGTGTGTGTATGTCTGTGTGTGTGTGTGTGTGAGACAGAGTCTTGCCCAGGTTGAAGGGCAGTGTCTTGATCTTGACTCCCTGCAGCCAACGGCTCCCGGGTTCAAGTGATTCTCCTGCCTCAGCCTCCAAACAGCTGGAATTAGAGAGGTGAACCACCACGCCTGGCTAATTTTTGTGTTTTTAGTAGAGACGGGGTTTTGCCATGTTGGCCAGGTTGGTCCTGAATACCTGACCTCACGTGGTCCACCCACCATGGCCTCCCAAAGTGCTGAGATTACAGATGTCAGCCACTGTGCCCGACCAGCTACCACAGTCTTGAGTCTTGGCACACATATATATATTTTTTAAGACGCAGTCTCGCTCTGTCGCCCAGGCTGGAGTGCAGTGTCCGGATCTCAGCTCACTGGAAGCTTCGCCTCCCGGGTTTACGCCATTCTCCTTCCTCAGCCTCCCGAGTAGCTGGGACTACAGGTGCCCGCCACCTTGCCCGGCTAGTTTTTTGTATTTTTTAGTAGAGACGGGGTTTCACCGTGTTAGCCAGGATGGTCTCGATCTCCTGACCTCGTGATCCACCCATCTCGGCCTCCCAAAGTGCTGGGATTATAGGCTTGACCTACTGCGCCCAGCCACCCCACACTTTTTTTTTTTTTTTTTTTTTCTGAGACAGAGTCTAGCTCTGCTCCCCAGGATGGAGTGCAGTGGCATGATCACAGCTCACTGAAGCCTCTAATTCTTGGGCTCAAGCAATCCTCTTGCCTCAGTCTCCTGAGGAGCTGGGACTAGCACATGCTACCAGGCTCAACTAATTTTTGAAATCTTTGGAGAAACAGGGTCTCTCTATGTTGCCCAGGTTGTTCTCGAACCACTGGGTTCACATGATCCTCCTGTCTCCACCTCTCAAACTACCGGCATCACAGGCTCCAGCCGCCACTCCCGGCTATTCTTGGTCTTTTTGTGAGTTGTCAGCATCTCCCTCAGGACTCTGCTGGTCTCTTGCAAAGTGAATGAACAGTCCCTGCCTCTCCTACGGGTCCTCTGGGATCTGAGCCCTGGGTCACAGTCTGGCCGCAGCCCTGAAGCTCCTGGCCCCTCTACTCTCTGCTCTTTGGGACAGTTCTCTGCCTGGCACACAAAAGACCCTCCTGACACCAGCCCACCTAGACACATCCCCTCCAGAGATCCCATCAGAATGCACCATTCTGGGAGCATCACCGAAAACCCTTCCTCCAGCTTCTCGGATTTGCATCCGACCTTCGAATATCCCTCCACCCCGCAAATGAGTACAGCTACCCCAACACTGAGGTCCCTTCTCTGAGGTGCAGCCCTTCCCCAGACCCTCATTCCTCCTCTCCACAATCTTCCTCTTCCAAGATGTGACCTCTCCCTTTTTGTGTTCCTTTCTCTCCATCAGTATCTCCTGGCTATGGTCATAGCGTATTTTAGCCGGGCCGGCCTCTTCTCCTGGCAATACCAACGCATTCATTTCTTCCTGGCTCTGTGAGTGGTTTGCGTCCTCCTATCCGTCAATATCCAATGCCCTGGGACAGCGGGGGAAGTGGGATTCCAGCCTGTCATTTATCCTTTCACCTATTTGTCCTCTTTACTCTGTGTACAAAAAAGACAGGATTATACTATCTTGTTCTTAGACTGTTGTTTCTAAAAAGAAACTCAGGCTGGGTGCAGTGGCTCATGCCTGTAATACCAGCATTTTGGGAGGCCGAGGCAGGTGTATCACCTGAGGTCAGGAGTTTGAGACCAGCCTGGCCAACATGGCCAAACCCTATCTCTACTAAAAATAGAAAAATTAGCCGGGCATGGTGGTGTGCACCTGTAATCCCAGCTACTCAGGAGGCTGAGGCAAGAGAACCCTTTGAACCCAGGAGGTGGAGGTTGCAGTAAGCTAAGGTTGAGCTACTGCACTCCAGCCTGGGTGACAGAGCAAGACTTTTTCCCAAAAAAAAAAAAAAAAAAAGCCAAAAAAACAAACTCCAACCCCGCTGTACAAATAAAAGAAAAAAACAAAAGTAACCATAAACCACTCCTAAGGGGAGAAGAAAAGGGAAAAGGAGCGGAGGAGCAGACACGGCACTTCCCCCAACAAGCAACCTTTCTGGTTCTTCTCTCTCTCCTTCGCACATCAACCGCAAAATGCCATCGACCTCCTCCGGGTTCCCATGACGGAGATCACAGTTCAAGTCCCCCCTGCGTCACTCGAATCCACTGTCAAATGCTCCCTGGCAGGGTCTCCTGGAGTCTCTCCCCAAGCCAGGGGGCTTCCTAGTGCAGCCTGAGCATCTTTCCAAAGCACAA
>NW_022323960.1:0-4060 GCF_002776525.5 Piliocolobus tephrosceles
TTGTGCTTTGGAAAGATGCTCAGGCTGCACTAGGAAGCCCCCTGGCTTGGGGAGAGACTCCAGGAGACCCTGCCAGGGAGCATTTGACAGTGGATTCGAGTGACGCAGGGGGGACTTGAACTGTGATCTCCGTCATGGGAACCCGGAGGAGGTCGATGGCATTTTGCGGTTGATGTGCGAAGGAGAGAGAGAAGAACCAGAAAGGTTGCTTGTTGGGGGAAGTGCCGTGTCTGCTCCTCCGCTCCTTTTCCCTTTTCTTCTCCCCTTAGGAGTGGTTTATGGTTACTTTTGTTTTTTTCTTTTATTTGTACAGCGGGGTTGGAGTTTGTTTTTTTGGCTTTTTTTTTTTTTTTTTTTGGGAAAAAGTCTTGCTCTGTCACCCAGGCTGGAGTGCAGTAGCTCAACCTTAGCTTACTGCAACCTCCACCTCCTGGGTTCAAAGGGTTCTCTTGCCTCAGCCTCCTGAGTAGCTGGGATTACAGGTGCACACCACCATGCCCGGCTAATTTTTCTATTTTTAGTAGAGATAGGGTTTGGCCATGTTGGCCAGGCTGGTCTCAAACTCCTGACCTCAGGTGATACACCTGCCTCGGCCTCCCAAAATGCTGGTATTACAGGCATGAGCCACTGCACCCAGCCTGAGTTTCTTTTTAGAAACAACAGTCTAAGAACAAGATAGTATAATCCTGTCTTTTTTGTACACAGAGTAAAGAGGACAAATAGGTGAAAGGATAAATGACAGGCTGGAATCCCACTTCCCCCGCTGTCCCAGGGCATTGGATATTGACGGATAGGAGGACGCAAACCACTCACAGAGCCAGGAAGAAATGAATGCGTTGGTATTGCCAGGAGAAGAGGCCGGCCCGGCTAAAATACGCTATGACCATAGCCAGGAGATACTGATGGAGAGAAAGGAACACAAAAAGGGAGAGGTCACATCTTGGAAGAGGAAGATTGTGGAGAGGAGGAATGAGGGTCTGGGGAAGGGCTGCACCTCAGAGAAGGGACCTCAGTGTTGGGGTAGCTGTACTCATTTGCGGGGTGGAGGGATATTCGAAGGTCGGATGCAAATCCGAGAAGCTGGAGGAAGGGTTTTCGGTGATGCTCCCAGAATGGTGCATTCTGATGGGATCTCTGGAGGGGATGTGTCTAGGTGGGCTGGTGTCAGGAGGGTCTTTTGTGTGCCAGGCAGAGAACTGTCCCAAAGAGCAGAGAGTAGAGGGGCCAGGAGCTTCAGGGCTGCGGCCAGACTGTGACCCAGGGCTCAGATCCCAGAGGACCCGTAGGAGAGGCAGGGACTGTTCATTCACTTTGCAAGAGACCAGCAGAGTCCTGAGGGAGATGCTGACAACTCACAAAAAGACCAAGAATAGCCGGGAGTGGCGGCTGGAGCCTGTGATGCCGGTAGTTTGAGAGGTGGAGACAGGAGGATCATGTGAACCCAGTGGTTCGAGAACAACCTGGGCAACATAGAGAGACCCTGTTTCTCCAAAGATTTCAAAAATTAGTTGAGCCTGGTAGCATGTGCTAGTCCCAGCTCCTCAGGAGACTGAGGCAAGAGGATTGCTTGAGCCCAAGAATTAGAGGCTTCAGTGAGCTGTGATCATGCCACTGCACTCCATCCTGGGGAGCAGAGCTAGACTCTGTCTCAGAAAAAAAAAAAAAAAAAAAAAGTGTGGGGTGGCTGGGCGCAGTAGGTCAAGCCTATAATCCCAGCACTTTGGGAGGCCGAGATGGGTGGATCACGAGGTCAGGAGATCGAGACCATCCTGGCTAACACGGTGAAACCCCGTCTCTACTAAAAAATACAAAAAACTAGCCGGGCAAGGTGGCGGGCACCTGTAGTCCCAGCTACTCGGGAGGCTGAGGAAGGAGAATGGCGTAAACCCGGGAGGCGAAGCTTCCAGTGAGCTGAGATCCGGACACTGCACTCCAGCCTGGGCGACAGAGCGAGACTGCGTCTTAAAAAATATATATATGTGTGCCAAGACTCAAGACTGTGGTAGCTGGTCGGGCACAGTGGCTGACATCTGTAATCTCAGCACTTTGGGAGGCCATGGTGGGTGGACCACGTGAGGTCAGGTATTCAGGACCAACCTGGCCAACATGGCAAAACCCCGTCTCTACTAAAAACACAAAAATTAGCCAGGCGTGGTGGTTCACCTCTCTAATTCCAGCTGTTTGGAGGCTGAGGCAGGAGAATCACTTGAACCCGGGAGCCGTTGGCTGCAGGGAGTCAAGATCAAGACACTGCCCTTCAACCTGGGCAAGACTCTGTCTCACACACACACACACACAGACATACACACACACAAAAGACTGTAGGAGTATCTGGTGGGAGGTGGTCGAGGGAGCACTGTGGGTTTTGATGCGGTGCCCTCCCCCAGGCCGTGTGTTGAAACAGGAGCATAGTTACATAGAGAACAACCTTACCTTGTCCGACACCCTCAGATCTTTGTCCCAGGCCAGGAATCTTTTAATGACAGGATCCTCTGTGGTGAGAGAGCAGATGTCAGTGTGAGAAGCAGGACAGGGTTTCCGTGGGAGCAGCAGGGCAGCGAGGAGAAATGAGCCTCCGGTGGGGAAGTCTCAGGATTGTGGCCACCGGTGAAGTGGATGGGAGAGGGGAGAATGACTTTCACTGAGCAAGGGAGGGAGGCTCCTGCTCTGAGACTCCCCTGGAAGGAGGCTGAAGGAGGCCCTGGGTGTGAGAATCTACAGGATGTAGGGCTGGGAATAAGCCAGGACGCCCTCCCAGCAGACCCGGAGGGACCGCTGCAGAGTCATAAAGGAATTCCCATCATTTCCTCATGAGACAGTCACATCAGGGTGTGACCATGGCCTTGGTATCCCCCACTATGGATGGAGACACTTAGGTTTAGAAAAGTTAGTAAGAGACATTAAGTTTCAGAGGGCATAGCTGAAACCGCTGTCTTTGTTTATTGATTTTGTTTTTCTTTATTTGATTTTTATTTTCATGTATTTATTAATTTATTTTGAGACAGAGTCTCTCTCTGTGGGCCAGGATGGAATGCAGTGGCGCAATCTCGGGTCACTGCAACCTCTGCCTCCCGGGTTTAAGCGATTCTCCTGTCTCAGCCTCCCTCGTAGCTGGGATTACAGGCCTGAGCTACCATGCCCAGCCTTGGTTTTTCTTTTGAGACAGTGTTTTGCTGTGTCACCCAGGCTGGAGTGCAGTGGTGGAGTCATAGCTCATTACATCCTCAAAGTCCTGAGTTCAAGCAATCTTCTTCCCTCAGCCTCCCAACGTGCTGGGATCTCAAGCATGAGCCACCACGCCTGGCCCGAAACCAAACTTTCTTATCCCAAGCACTGACCTTTATCAAGTCTAGCGTAATCCTCTATTGTCTCCTAGGCGTCCCTCATTAGTGATCACTTCAGAGTCCTCCCACATGGAGAGCTCACCCAGTAGGGGCATATTGTTTGCATTGGAAAAGTGTGGTTATTGGAAGTTTCCTCTTTTTAGAAAGAACAGGATTAAAGGTGCTCTCTGGGGTGTCCTCCTACCAAGCAGCCTGTTGAAGGCCTCGTGGTGCTCGGGGAGCACGGACGACACTCGCCGTCGCTTCAGCTTCATCTTGAGGCCACACAGCGTCTCCGCCACCCAGGTCTCCTCAGGCTCAGGGGCGAGCTCCTTCTCTGGCTCCTCCTCAGAGTGGTCCGACCACTCCCTCTTCCTTTTCCAGCAAAGGGACCTACACCAGGGGCTGGGATCTACCCCAGGGGCTGATTAAAGAAATCAGACCACTGTGTAATGCTTCTGCAATTGATCACCTTAGACCCCGACCCCAAACCCCAAAGCACTCTCCATCCTCCCCAGCCTCGCAGACTGCTGACTTCTCCAAGCCATCTTTCCTTCTGTCTGTCTCCTCTGCTGAGCCCCATGTGCCGCTCTGTCTCCTCCCCATTGTCCCGTTTCTCTGTCCTCAGAACACTTCCTCATGTCCTTCCCTGGTCCCTGGCTCTCTGAGTCCCTTTTCTTTTTCTTTTTCTTTTTTTTTTTTGAGACACAGTCTTGCTTTGTGGTCTAGGCTGGAGT
>NW_022323961.1:0-2255 GCF_002776525.5 Piliocolobus tephrosceles
CCTCCCAGGTTCAAGTGATTCGCCTGCCTCAGCCTCCAAGCAGCTGGGATTACAGAGGTGAACCACCACGCCTGGCTAATTTTTGTGTTTTTAGTAGAGATGGGGTTTTGCCATGTTGGCCAGGTTGGTCCTGAACACCTGACCTCAGGTGATCTACCCACCTTGGCCTCCCAAAGTGCTGAAATTACAGACATCAGCCACTGTGCCTCACCAGCTCCCACAGTCTTGAGTCTTGGCACCCACACATTTTTTTGTTTTTTTTAAGACGGAGTCTCATTCTGTCGCCCAGGCTGGAGTGCAGTGGCCGGATCTCAGCTCACTGCAAGCTTTGCCTCCCGGGTTCATGTCAGTCTCCTGCCTCAGCCTCCCGAATAGCTGGGACTACAGGCGCCCGCCACCTCGCCTGGCTAGTTTTTTGTATTTTTTTAGTAGAGACGGGGTTTCACCGTGTTAGCCAGGATAGTCTCGATCTCCTGACCTTGTGATCCGCCCGTCTCGGCCTCCCAAAGTGCTGGGATTATAGGCTTGACCTACTGCGCCTGGCCACCCCACACATTTTTTTTTTTTTTTCTGAGACAGAGTCTAGCTCTGCTCCCCAGGATGGAGTGCAGTGGCGTGATCACAGCTCACTGAAGCCTCTAATTCCTGGGCTCAAGCAATCCTCTTGCCTCAGTCTCCTGAGGAGCTGGGACTAGCACATGCCACCATGCTCAACTGATTTTTGAAATCTTTGGAGAAACAGGGTCTCTCTATGTTGCCCAGGTTGTTCTCGAACCACTGGGCTCACATGATCCTCCTGTCTCCACCTCTCAAACTACCGGCATCAGAGGCTCGAGCCGCCACTCCCGGCTATTCTTGGTCTTTTTGTGAGTTGTCAGCATCTCCCTCAGGACTCTCCTGGTCTCTTGCAAAGTGAATGAACAGTCCCTGCCTCTCCTATGGGTCCTCTGGGATCTGAGCCCTGGTCACAGTCTGGCCGCAGCCCTGAAGCTGCTGGCCCCTCTACTCTCTGCTCTTTGGGACAGTTCTCTGCCTGGCACAAAAAAGACCCTCCGGAACCAGCCCACCTAGACACATCCCCTCCAAAGATCCCATCTGGAGTCCACCATCCTGGGAGCATCACTGAAAACCCTTCCTCCGGCTTCTCGGATTTGCATCCGATCTTCGAATATCCCTCCACCCCGCCATTTCCAAATGAGTATAGCTACCCCAACACTGAGGTCCCTTCTCTGAGGTGTAGCCCTTCCCCAGAACCTCATTCCCCCTCTCCACAATCTTCCTTTTCCAAGATGTGACCTCTCCCTTTCTGTGTTCCTTTCTCTCCATCAGCACCTCCTAACTATCGTCATAGCATATTTTAGCCGGGCCGGCCTCTTCTCCTGGCAATACCAACGCATTCATTTCTTCCTGGCTCTGTGAGTGGTTTGCGTCCTCCTATCCGTCAATATCCAATGCCCTGGGACAGCGGGGGAAGTGGGATTCCAGCCTGTCATTTATCCCTTCACCTATTTGTCCTCTTTACTCTGTGTACAGAAAAGAAACTCTGGCTGGACGCGGTGGCTCACGCCTGTAATCCCAACATTTTGGGAGACCAAGGCAGGCAGATCACCTGAGGTCAGGAGTTCGAGACCAGCCTGGCCAACATGGCCAAAACCCGTCTCTACTAAAAATAGAAAAATTAGCCGGGCATGGTGGTGTGCACCTGTAATCCCAGCTACTCAGGAGGCTGAGGCAAGAGAACCCTTTGAACCCAGGAGGTGGAGGTTGCAGTAAGCTAAGGTTGAGCTACTGCACTCCAGCCTGGGTGACAGAGCAAGACTTTTCTCAAAAAAAAAAAAAAAAGCCAAAAAAAACAAACTCCAACGCCAGTGTACAAATAAAAGAATAAAACAAAAGGAACCATAAACCACTCCTAAGGGGAGAAGAAAAGGGAAAAGGAGCGGAGGAGCAGACACGGCACTTCCCCCAACAAGCAACCTTTCTGGTTCTTCTCTCTCTCCTTCGCACATCAACCGCAAAATGCCATCGACCTCCTCCGGGTTCCCATGACGGAGATCACAGTTCAAGTCCCCCCTGCGTCACTCGAATCCACTATCAAATGCTGACGGGGTCTCCTGGAGTCTCTCCCCAAGCCAGGGGGCTTCCTAGTGCAGCCTGAGCATCTTTCCAAAGCACAACGCCCTCACTGCCCACCTGAACAACTTCCTTAGCAGATGTCTTTCTAAATCGGGGCCAGGGTCCACAGTGCCAATTCC
>NW_022323962.1:0-2255 GCF_002776525.5 Piliocolobus tephrosceles
GGAATTGGCACTGTGGACCCTGGCCCCGATTTAGAAAGACATCTGCTAAGGAAGTTGTTCAGGTGGGCAGTGAGGGCGTTGTGCTTTGGAAAGATGCTCAGGCTGCACTAGGAAGCCCCCTGGCTTGGGGAGAGACTCCAGGAGACCCCGTCAGCATTTGATAGTGGATTCGAGTGACGCAGGGGGGACTTGAACTGTGATCTCCGTCATGGGAACCCGGAGGAGGTCGATGGCATTTTGCGGTTGATGTGCGAAGGAGAGAGAGAAGAACCAGAAAGGTTGCTTGTTGGGGGAAGTGCCGTGTCTGCTCCTCCGCTCCTTTTCCCTTTTCTTCTCCCCTTAGGAGTGGTTTATGGTTCCTTTTGTTTTATTCTTTTATTTGTACACTGGCGTTGGAGTTTGTTTTTTTTGGCTTTTTTTTTTTTTTTTGAGAAAAGTCTTGCTCTGTCACCCAGGCTGGAGTGCAGTAGCTCAACCTTAGCTTACTGCAACCTCCACCTCCTGGGTTCAAAGGGTTCTCTTGCCTCAGCCTCCTGAGTAGCTGGGATTACAGGTGCACACCACCATGCCCGGCTAATTTTTCTATTTTTAGTAGAGACGGGTTTTGGCCATGTTGGCCAGGCTGGTCTCGAACTCCTGACCTCAGGTGATCTGCCTGCCTTGGTCTCCCAAAATGTTGGGATTACAGGCGTGAGCCACCGCGTCCAGCCAGAGTTTCTTTTCTGTACACAGAGTAAAGAGGACAAATAGGTGAAGGGATAAATGACAGGCTGGAATCCCACTTCCCCCGCTGTCCCAGGGCATTGGATATTGACGGATAGGAGGACGCAAACCACTCACAGAGCCAGGAAGAAATGAATGCGTTGGTATTGCCAGGAGAAGAGGCCGGCCCGGCTAAAATATGCTATGACGATAGTTAGGAGGTGCTGATGGAGAGAAAGGAACACAGAAAGGGAGAGGTCACATCTTGGAAAAGGAAGATTGTGGAGAGGGGGAATGAGGTTCTGGGGAAGGGCTACACCTCAGAGAAGGGACCTCAGTGTTGGGGTAGCTATACTCATTTGGAAATGGCGGGGTGGAGGGATATTCGAAGATCGGATGCAAATCCGAGAAGCCGGAGGAAGGGTTTTCAGTGATGCTCCCAGGATGGTGGACTCCAGATGGGATCTTTGGAGGGGATGTGTCTAGGTGGGCTGGTTCCGGAGGGTCTTTTTTGTGCCAGGCAGAGAACTGTCCCAAAGAGCAGAGAGTAGAGGGGCCAGCAGCTTCAGGGCTGCGGCCAGACTGTGACCAGGGCTCAGATCCCAGAGGACCCATAGGAGAGGCAGGGACTGTTCATTCACTTTGCAAGAGACCAGGAGAGTCCTGAGGGAGATGCTGACAACTCACAAAAAGACCAAGAATAGCCGGGAGTGGCGGCTCGAGCCTCTGATGCCGGTAGTTTGAGAGGTGGAGACAGGAGGATCATGTGAGCCCAGTGGTTCGAGAACAACCTGGGCAACATAGAGAGACCCTGTTTCTCCAAAGATTTCAAAAATCAGTTGAGCATGGTGGCATGTGCTAGTCCCAGCTCCTCAGGAGACTGAGGCAAGAGGATTGCTTGAGCCCAGGAATTAGAGGCTTCAGTGAGCTGTGATCACGCCACTGCACTCCATCCTGGGGAGCAGAGCTAGACTCTGTCTCAGAAAAAAAAAAAAAAATGTGTGGGGTGGCCAGGCGCAGTAGGTCAAGCCTATAATCCCAGCACTTTGGGAGGCCGAGACGGGCGGATCACAAGGTCAGGAGATCGAGACTATCCTGGCTAACACGGTGAAACCCCGTCTCTACTAAAAAAATACAAAAAACTAGCCAGGCGAGGTGGCGGGCGCCTGTAGTCCCAGCTATTCGGGAGGCTGAGGCAGGAGACTGACATGAACCCGGGAGGCAAAGCTTGCAGTGAGCTGAGATCCGGCCACTGCACTCCAGCCTGGGCGACAGAATGAGACTCCGTCTTAAAAAAAACAAAAAAATGTGTGGGTGCCAAGACTCAAGACTGTGGGAGCTGGTGAGGCACAGTGGCTGATGTCTGTAATTTCAGCACTTTGGGAGGCCAAGGTGGGTAGATCACCTGAGGTCAGGTGTTCAGGACCAACCTGGCCAACATGGCAAAACCCCATCTCTACTAAAAACACAAAAATTAGCCAGGCGTGGTGGTTCACCTCTGTAATCCCAGCTGCTTGGAGGCTGAGGCAGGCGAATCACTTGAACCTGGGAGG
>NW_022323963.1:0-1203 GCF_002776525.5 Piliocolobus tephrosceles
ACTCCAGCCTAGACCACAAAGCAAGACTGTGTCTCAAAAAAAAAAAAAAAAAAAAAGAAAAGAAGGGACTCAGAGAGCCAGAGACCAGGGAAGGACATGAGGAAGTGTTCTGAGGACAGAGAAACGGGAGAATGGGGAGGAGACAGAGCAGCACATGGGGCTCAGCAGAGGAGACAGACAGAAGGAAAGATGGCTTGGAGAAGTCAGCAGTCTGCGAGGCTGGGGAGGATGGAGAGTGCTTTGGGGTTCGGGGTCGGGGTCTAAGGTGATCAATTGCAGAAGCATTACACAGTGGTCTGATTTCTTTACTCAGCCCCTGGGGTAGATCCCAGCCCCTCATGTAGGTCCCTTTGCTGGAAAAGGAAGAGGGAGTGGTCGGACCAATCTGAGGAGGAGCCAGAGAAGGAGCTCGCCCCTGAGCCTGAGGAGACCTGGGTGGCGGAGACGCTGTGTGTCCTCAAGATGAAGCTGAAGCGACGGCGAGTGTCGTCCGTGCTCCCCGAGCACCACGAGGCCTTCAACAGGCTGCTTGGTAGGAGGACACCCCAGAGAGCACCTCCAATCCTGTTCTTTCTAAAAAGAGGAAACCTTCAATAACCACACTTTTGCAATGGAAACAATATGCCCCTACTGGGTGAGCTCTCCATGTGGGAGGACTCTGAAATGATCACTAATGAGGGACGCCTAGGAGACAATAGAGGATTAGGCTAGACTTGATAAAGGTCAGTGCTTGGGATAAGAAAGTTTGGTTTCGGGCCAGGCGTGGTGGCTCATGCTTGAGATCCCAGCACGTTGGGAGGCTGAGGGAAGAAGATTGCTTGAACTCAGGACTTTGAGGATGTAATGAGCTATGACTGCACCAGTGCACTCCAGCCTGGGTGACAGAGCAAAACACCGTCTCAAAAGAAAAACCAAGGCTGGGCATGGTAGCTCATGCCTGTAATCCCAGCTACGAGGGAGGCTGAGACAGGAGAATCGCTTAAACCTGGGAGGCAGAGGTTGCAGTGACCCGAGATTGCGCCAATGCATTCCAGTCTGGCCCACAGAGCGAGACTCTGTCTCAAAATAAGTTAATAAATAAATAAAAATAAAAATCAAATAAAGAAAAACAAAATCAATAAACAAAGAAAATGGTTTCAGCTGTGCCCTCTGAAATTTAATGTCTCTTACTAACTTTTCTAAACCTAAGTGTCTCCATCCATA
>NW_022323965.1:0-1203 GCF_002776525.5 Piliocolobus tephrosceles
TATGGATGGAGACACTTAGGTTTAGAAAAGTTAGTAAGAGACATTAAATTTCAGAGGGCACAGCTGAAACCATTTTCTTTGTTTATTGATTTTGTTTTTCTTTATTTGATTTTTATTTTTATTTATTTATTAACTTATTTTGAGACAGAGTCTCGCTCTGTGGGCCAGACTGGAATGCATTGGCGCAATCTCGGGTCACTGCAACCTCTGCCTCCCAGGTTTAAGCGATTCTCCTGTCTCAGCCTCCCTCGTAGCTGGGATTACAGGCATGAGCTACCATGCCCAGCCTTGGTTTTTCTTTTGAGACGGTGTTTTGCTCTGTCACCCAGGCTGGAGTGCACTGGTGCAGTCATAGCTCATTACATCCTCAAAGTCCTGAGTTCAAGCAATCTTCTTCCCTCAGCCTCCCAACGTGCTGGGATCTCAAGCATGAGCCACCACGCCTGGCCCGAAACCAAACTTTCTTATCCCAAGCACTGACCTTTATCAAGTCTAGCCTAATCCTCTATTGTCTCCTAGGCGTCCCTCATTAGTGATCATTTCAGAGTCCTCCCACATGGAGAGCTCACCCAGTAGGGGCATATTGTTTCCATTGCAAAAGTGTGGTTATTGAAGGTTTCCTCTTTTTAGAAAGAACAGGATTGGAGGTGCTCTCTGGGGTGTCCTCCTACCAAGCAGCCTGTTGAAGGCCTCGTGGTGCTCGGGGAGCACGGACGACACTCGCCGTCGCTTCAGCTTCATCTTGAGGACACACAGCGTCTCCGCCACCCAGGTCTCCTCAGGCTCAGGGGCGAGCTCCTTCTCTGGCTCCTCCTCAGATTGGTCCGACCACTCCCTCTTCCTTTTCCAGCAAAGGGACCTACATGAGGGGCTGGGATCTACCCCAGGGGCTGAGTAAAGAAATCAGACCACTGTGTAATGCTTCTGCAATTGATCACCTTAGACCCCGACCCCGAACCCCAAAGCACTCTCCATCCTCCCCAGCCTCGCAGACTGCTGACTTCTCCAAGCCATCTTTCCTTCTGTCTGTCTCCTCTGCTGAGCCCCATGTGCTGCTCTGTCTCCTCCCCATTCTCCCGTTTCTCTGTCCTCAGAACACTTCCTCATGTCCTTCCCTGGTCTCTGGCTCTCTGAGTCCCTTCTTTTCTTTTTTTTTTTTTTTTTTTTTGAGACACAGTCTTGCTTTGTGGTCTAGGCTGGAGT
>NW_022323966.1:0-2792 GCF_002776525.5 Piliocolobus tephrosceles
TAATGACTAGAGAGAAGATTTCTCAGAGATTTCTTTCTGATGTGTGACTTCATCACACAGAGTTCCATCCTTCCTTTCTTGAAACAGTTTACTAACACTGCTGCATGGATTCTTCAAAGTGATATTTGGGAGCTCATTGAGGGCTATGGTGAAAATGGAAATATTCTCAGATCAAAACTGGAAAGAAGCCTTCTTAGAACCTGCATTGTAATGTGTGAATCCAGCTCACAGACTTACACGTTTCTCTTCAGTGATCAGTTTGCTAGCACAGTTTTCATGAAATCTGCAGTGGGATACTTCTTAGCGCAAGGAAGCTTACGGTGACAATGGAAATATCCTCCAATGAAAACTAGAAAGAAGCTTTCTTAGAAACTTCTTTGTGATGTGTGAATTCATCTCACAGAGTTACACTTATGATTCGTGGTGCAGTCCATTAACAGTGTCTTGAAGGAACCTGAGAAGGGCTACTTTGGATCGCATTCAGGCCTATGCTGATAAAGCAAATATCATCAATTCAAAACGGGAAAGAAGCTTTCTGAGAAACTTCTTCGTGATCTGTGAATTCATCTCACAGAATTACAACTTACTCCTCAGGAAGCAGTTTGCTCATATTCTTTTCATGAATTCTGCAAAGTGATATTTGGGAGCCCATTGGGGCCCATGGTGAAAAAGGAAATATGCTCAGATAATAACTAGAGGGAAGCTTTCTGAGAGATTGCTTTCTGATGCGTGACTTCATCACACAGAGTTCCACCCTTCCTTTCTTGTAACAGTTTGCTAACACTGTTATCGTGGAATCTTCAAAGTGATATTTGGGAGCTCAGTAAGTGTTATCGTGAAAAAGGTAATATACTGAGATCAAAAGTGTAAAGAAGACTTCTGAGAAACTGCATTGTGATGTGTGAATGCAATTCCCAGAGTTACACGTATCTCCTCAGTGATCAGTTTGCTAACACAGTTTTCTTGAAATCTGCAATGGGATACTTCTTAGAGCAAGGAAGCTTATGGTGACAAAGGATATATCCTCAGATGAAAACTAAAAAGAAGCTTTCTTAGAAACTTCTTGGTGATGTGTGACTTCATCTCACAGAGTTACACTTATGTTGCATGGAGCAGTCCATTAACACTGTATTGGAGGAACCTCAGAAAGGCTACTTTGGTTTGCATTGAGGCCTATGCTGATAAAGGAAATATCATTAGTTCAAAACGGGAAAGAAGCTTTCTGAGAAACTTCTTTGTGATTTGTGAATTCATCTCACAGAGTTACAACTTATTCCTCATGAAGCAGTTCACTAAAACTCTTTTCGGGGAATCTGCAAAGTGATATTTGGGATCCCTTTGGGGCCCGTGGTGAAAAAGGAAATATCCTCAGATAACAACTAGAGGGAAGCTTTCTGAGATATTGCTTTCTGATATGTAACTTCATCACACAGAGTTTCACCCTTCCCTTCTTGGAACAGTTTGATAACACTGTTGTCGTGGATATTGGTAAGTGATCTTTGGAAGCTCATTGAGGGCTATGTTGAAAAAACAAATATTCTCAGATCAAAAATGGAAAGAAGCCTTCTGAGAAACTGCATTGCGATGTTTGAATGCAACTCACAGAGTTACACGTTTCTCTTCGTGATCAGTTTGCTCACACAGTTTTCTTGAAATCTGCAATGGGATACTTCTTAGCACAAGGAAGCTTACGGTGACAAAAGAAATATCCTCAGATGAAAACTAGAAAGAAGCTTTCTTAGAAACTTCTTGGTGATGTGTGAATTCATCACACAGAATTACACTTATGTTTCCTGGATCAGTCCATTAACACTGTCTTGGAGGAACCTGAGAAGGGCTACTTTAGATCTCCTTGAGGCCTATGCTGATAAAGGAAATATCATCAGTTTAAAACGAGAAAGAAGCTTTCTGAGACACTTCTTTGTGATCAGTGAATTCATCTCACAGACTTACAACTTAGTCTTCAGGAATCAGTTTGCTAACACTCTTTTCGTGGAATCTGCAAAGTGATATTTGGGAGCCCATTGGGGCCCATGGTGAAAAAGGAAATATGCTCAGATAATAAGTAGAGAGAAGCTTTCTGAGACATTGTTTTCTGATGAGTGACTTCGTCACACAGAGTTCGACCCTTCCCTTCTTGGAACAGTTTGCTAACAATGTTGTCATGGATTCTGCCAAATGATATTTGGGAGCTCATTAATGGCTATGATGAAAAAGAAATTATCCTCAGATCAAAATGGAAAGAAGACTTCTGAGAAACTGCATTGCGATGTGTGAATGCAACTCACAGAGTTACACGTTTCTCTTCAGTGATCAGTTTGCTCACACAGTTTTCTTGAAATCTGCGATGAAATACTTCTTAGAGCAAGGAAGCTTACAGTGACAAAGGAAATATAATTAGATGAAAACTGGAAAGAAGCTTTCTTAGAAACTTCTTGGAGATGTGTGAATTCATCTCACAGAGTTACACTTAAGTTACCTGTAGTAGTCAGTTAACACTGTCTTGGAGGAACCTGAGAAGGGTTACTTTGCATCGCATTTAGGACTATGCTGTTAAAGGAAATATCATCAGTTAAAAACGGGAAAGAAGCTTTCTGAGAAACTTCTTTGTGATCTGTGAATTCATCTCACAGAGTTACAACTTAATCCTCAGGAAGCAGTTTGCTAACACTCTTTTCGTGGAATCTGCAAAGTGATATTTGGGAGCCATTAGGGGCCCATGGTGAAAAAGGAAATATGCTCAGATAATGACTAGAGAGAAGATTTCTCAGAGATTTCTTTCTGATGTGTGA
>NW_022323967.1:0-2792 GCF_002776525.5 Piliocolobus tephrosceles
TCACACATCAGAAAGAAATCTCTGAGAAATCTTCTCTCTAGTCATTATCTGAGCATATTTCCTTTTTCACCATGGGCCCCTAATGGCTCCCAAATATCACTTTGCAGATTCCACGAAAAGAGTGTTAGCAAACTGCTTCCTGAGGATTAAGTTGTAACTCTGTGAGATGAATTCACAGATCACAAAGAAGTTTCTCAGAAAGCTTCTTTCCCGTTTTTAACTGATGATATTTCCTTTAACAGCATAGTCCTAAATGCGATGCAAAGTAACCCTTCTCAGGTTCCTCCAAGACAGTGTTAACTGACTACTACAGGTAACTTAAGTGTAACTCTGTGAGATGAATTCACACATCTCCAAGAAGTTTCTAAGAAAGCTTCTTTCCAGTTTTCATCTAATTATATTTCCTTTGTCACTGTAAGCTTCCTTGCTCTAAGAAGTATTTCATCGCAGATTTCAAGAAAACTGTGTGAGCAAACTGATCACTGAAGAGAAACGTGTAACTCTGTGAGTTGCATTCACACATCGCAATGCAGTTTCTCAGAAGTCTTCTTTCCATTTTGATCTGAGGATAATTTCTTTTTCATCATAGCCATTAATGAGCTCCCAAATATCATTTGGCAGAATCCATGACAACATTGTTAGCAAACTGTTCCAAGAAGGGAAGGGTCGAACTCTGTGTGACGAAGTCACTCATCAGAAAACAATGTCTCAGAAAGCTTCTCTCTACTTATTATCTGAGCATATTTCCTTTTTCACCATGGGCCCCAATGGGCTCCCAAATATCACTTTGCAGATTCCACGAAAAGAGTGTTAGCAAACTGATTCCTGAAGACTAAGTTGTAAGTCTGTGAGATGAATTCACTGATCACAAAGAAGTGTCTCAGAAAGCTTCTTTCTCGTTTTAAACTGATGATATTTCCTTTATCAGCATAGGCCTCAAGGAGATCTAAAGTAGCCCTTCTCAGGTTCCTCCAAGACAGTGTTAATGGACTGATCCAGGAAACATAAGTGTAATTCTGTGTGATGAATTCACACATCACCAAGAAGTTTCTAAGAAAGCTTCTTTCTAGTTTTCATCTGAGGATATTTCTTTTGTCACCGTAAGCTTCCTTGTGCTAAGAAGTATCCCATTGCAGATTTCAAGAAAACTGTGTGAGCAAACTGATCACGAAGAGAAACGTGTAACTCTGTGAGTTGCATTCAAACATCGCAATGCAGTTTCTCAGAAGGCTTCTTTCCATTTTTGATCTGAGAATATTTGTTTTTTCAACATAGCCCTCAATGAGCTTCCAAAGATCACTTACCAATATCCACGACAACAGTGTTATCAAACTGTTCCAAGAAGGGAAGGGTGAAACTCTGTGTGATGAAGTTACATATCAGAAAGCAATATCTCAGAAAGCTTCCCTCTAGTTGTTATCTGAGGATATTTCCTTTTTCACCACGGGCCCCAAAGGGATCCCAAATATCACTTTGCAGATTCCCCGAAAAGAGTTTTAGTGAACTGCTTCATGAGGAATAAGTTGTAACTCTGTGAGATGAATTCACAAATCACAAAGAAGTTTCTCAGAAAGCTTCTTTCCCGTTTTGAACTAATGATATTTCCTTTATCAGCATAGGCCTCAATGCAAACCAAAGTAGCCTTTCTGAGGTTCCTCCAATACAGTGTTAATGGACTGCTCCATGCAACATAAGTGTAACTCTGTGAGATGAAGTCACACATCACCAAGAAGTTTCTAAGAAAGCTTCTTTTTAGTTTTCATCTGAGGATATATCCTTTGTCACCATAAGCTTCCTTGCTCTAAGAAGTATCCCATTGCAGATTTCAAGAAAACTGTGTTAGCAAACTGATCACTGAGGAGATACGTGTAACTCTGGGAATTGCATTCACACATCACAATGCAGTTTCTCAGAAGTCTTCTTTACACTTTTGA
This sequence comes from Piliocolobus tephrosceles, assembly GCF_002776525.5. Taxonomy (NCBI): domain Eukaryota; kingdom Metazoa; phylum Chordata; class Mammalia; order Primates; family Cercopithecidae; genus Piliocolobus; species Piliocolobus tephrosceles. Next base: position 1,935 of record NW_022323967.1, read on the forward strand.
TCTCAGTATATTACCTTTTTCACGATAACACTTACTGAGCTCCCAAATATCACTTTGAAGATTCCACGATAACAGTGTTAGCAAACTGTTACAAGAAAGGAAGGGTGGAACTCTGTGTGATGAAGTCACGCATCAGAAAGCAATCTCTCAGAAAGCTTCCCTCTAGTTATTATCTGAGCATATTTCCTTTTTCACCATGGGCCCCAATGGGCTCCCAAATATCACTTTGCAGAATTCATGAAAAGAATATGAGCAAACTGCTTCCTGAGGAGTAAGTTGTAATTCTGTGAGATGAATTCACAGATCACGAAGAAGTTTCTCAGAAAGCTTCTTTCCCGTTTTGAATTGATGATATTTGCTTTATCAGCATAGGCCTGAATGCGATCCAAAGTAGCCCTTCTCAGGTTCCTTCAAGACACTGTTAATGGACTGCACCACGAATCATAAGTGTAACTCTGTGAGATGAATTCACACATCACAAAGAAGTTTCTAAGAAAGCTTCTTTCTAGTTTTCATTGGAGGATATTTCCATTGTCACCGTAAGCTTCCTTGCGCTAAGAAGTATCCCACTGCAGATTTCATGAAAACTGTGCTAGCAAACTGATCACTGAAGAGAAACGTGTAAGTCTGTGAGCTGGATTCACACATTACAATGCAGGTTCTAAGAAGGCTTCTTTCCAGTTTTGATCTGAGAATATTTCCATTTTCACCATAGCCCTCAATGAGCTCCCAAATATCACTTTGAAGAATCCATGCAGCAGTGTTAGTAAACTGTTTCAAGAAAGGAAGGATGGAACTCTGTGTGATGAAGTCACACATCAGAAAGAAATCTCTGAGAAATCTTCTCTCTAGTCATTA
>NW_022323968.1:0-1716 GCF_002776525.5 Piliocolobus tephrosceles
CTGAATTCTACCAGAGGTACAAGGAGGAGCTGGTACCATTCCTTCTGAAACTATTCCAATCAATAGAAAAAGAGGGAATCCTCCCTAACTCATTTTATGAGGCCAACATCATCCTGATACCAAAGCCTGGCAGAGACACAACAAAAAAAGAAAATTTTAGACCAATATCCCTGATGAACATCGATGCAAAAATCCTCAATAAAATACTGGCAAACTGGATTCAGCAGCACATCAAAAAGCTTATCCACCACGATCAAGTGGGCTTCATCCCTGGGATGCAAGGCTGGTTCAACATTCGCAAATCAATCAACGTAATCCAGCATATAAACAGAACCAAAGACAAGAACCACATGATTATCTCAATAGATGCAGAAAAGGCTTTTGACAAAATTCAACAGCCCTTCATGCTAAAAACGCTCAACAAATTCGGTATTGATGGAACGTACCTCAAAATAGTAAGAGCTATTTATGACAAACCCACAGCTAATATCATACTGAATGGGCAAAAACTGGAAAAATTCCCTTTGAAAACTGGCACAAGACAGGGATGCCCTCTCTCACCACTCCTATTCAACATAGTGTTGGAAGTTCTGGCTAGGGTAATCAGGCAAGAGAAAGAAATCAAGGGTATCCAGTTAGGAAAAGAAGAAGTCAAATTGTCCCTGTTTACAGATGACATGATTGCATATTTAGAAAACCCCATTTCTCAGCCCCAAATCTCCTTAAGCTGATAAGCAACTTCAGCAAAGTCTCAGGATACAAAATTAATGTGCAAAAATCACAAGCATTCTTATACACCAGTAACAGACAAGCAGAGAGCCAAATCAGGAATGAACTTCCATTCACAATTGCTTCAAAGAGAATAAAATACCTAGGAATCCAACTTACAAGGGATGTAAAGGACCTCTTCAAGGAGAACTACAAACCACTGCTCAGTGAAATCAAAGAGGACACAAACAAATGGAAGAACATACCATGCTCATGGATAGGCAGAATCAATATTGTGAAAATGGCCATACTGCCCAAGGTTATTTATAGATTCAATGCCATCCCCATCAAGCTACCAATGAGTTTCTTCACAGAATTGGAAAAAACTGCTTTAAAGTTCATATGGAACCAAAAAAGAGCCCGCATTGCCAAGACAATCCTAAGTCAAAAGGACAAAGCCGGAGGCGTCACGCTACCTGACTTCAAACTATACTACAAGGCTACAGTAACCAAAACAGCATGGTACTGGTACCAAAACAGAGATATAGACCAATGGAACAGAACGGAGCCTTCAGAAATAATGCCACACATCTACAACCATCTGATCTTTGACAAACCTGAGAAAAACAAGAAATGGGGAAAGGATTCCCTATTTAATAAATGGTGCTGGGAAAATTGGCTAGCCATAAGTAGAAAGCTGAAACTGGATCCTTTCCTTACTCCTTATACGAAGATGAATTCAAGATGGATTAGAGACTTAAATGTTAGACCTAATACCATAAAAACCCTAGAAGAAAATCTAGGTAGTACCATTCAGGACATAGGCATGGGCAAGGACTTCATGTCTAAAACACCAAAAGCAATGGCAGCAAAAGCCAAAATTGACAAATGGCATCTAATTAAACTGAAGAGCTTCTGCACAGCAAAAGAAACTACCATCAGAGTGAACAGGCAACCTACAGAATGGGAGAAAATTTTTGCAATCTACTCATCTGACAAAGGGCTAAT
>NW_022323969.1:0-1716 GCF_002776525.5 Piliocolobus tephrosceles
ATTAGCCCTTTGTCAGATGAGTAGATTGCAAAAATTTTCTCCCATTCTGTAGGTTGCCTGTTCACTCTGATGGTAGTTTCTTTTGCTGTGCAGAAGCTCTTCAGTTTAATTAGATGCCATTTGTCAATTTTGGCTTTTGCTGCCATTGCTTTTGGTGTTTTAGACATGAAGTCCTTGCCCATGCCTATGTCCTGAATGGTACTACCTAGATTTTCTTCTAGGGTTTTTATGGTATTAGGTCTAACATTTAAGTCTCTAATCCATCTTGAATTCATCTTCGTATAAGGAGTAAGGAAAGGATCCAGTTTCAGCTTTCTACTTATGGCTAGCCAATTTTCCCAGCACCATTTATTAAATAGGGAATCCTTTCCCCATTTCTTGTTTTTCTCAGGTTTGTCAAAGATCAGATGGTTGTAGATGTGTGGCATTATTTCTGAAGGCTCCGTTCTGTTCCATTGGTCTATATCTCTGTTTTGGTACCAGTACCATGCTGTTTTGGTTACTGTAGCCTTGTAGTATAGTTTGAAGTCAGGTAGCGTGACGCCTCCGGCTTTGTCCTTTTGACTTAGGATTGTCTTGGCAATGCGGGCTCTTTTTTGGTTCCATATGAACTTTAAAGCAGTTTTTTCCAATTCTGTGAAGAAACTCATTGGTAGCTTGATGGGGATGGCATTGAATCTATAAATAACCTTGGGCAGTATGGCCATTTTCACAATATTGATTCTGCCTATCCATGAGCATGGTATGTTCTTCCATTTGTTTGTGTCCTCTTTGATTTCACTGAGCAGTGGTTTGTAGTTCTCCTTGAAGAGGTCCTTTACATCCCTTGTAAGTTGGATTCCTAGGTATTTTATTCTCTTTGAAGCAATTGTGAATGGAAGTTCATTCCTGATTTGGCTCTCTGCTTGTCTGTTACTGGTGTATAAGAATGCTTGTGATTTTTGCACATTAATTTTGTATCCTGAGACTTTGCTGAAGTTGCTTATCAGCTTAAGGAGATTTGGGGCTGAGAAATGGGGTTTTCTAAATATGCAATCATGTCATCTGTAAACAGGGACAATTTGACTTCTTCTTTTCCTAACTGGATACCCTTGATTTCTTTCTCTTGCCTGATTACCCTAGCCAGAACTTCCAACACTATGTTGAATAGGAGTGGTGAGAGAGGGCATCCCTGTCTTGTGCCAGTTTTCAAAGGGAATTTTTCCAGTTTTTGCCCATTCAGTATGATATTAGCTGTGGGTTTGTCATAAATAGCTCTTACTATTTTGAGGTACGTTCCATCAATACCGAATTTGTTGAGCGTTTTTAGCATGAAGGGCTGTTGAATTTTGTCAAAAGCCTTTTCTGCATCTATTGAGATAATCATGTGGTTCTTGTCTTTGGTTCTGTTTATATGCTGGATTACGTTGATTGATTTGCGAATGTTGAACCAGCCTTGCATCCCAGGGATGAAGCCCACTTGATCGTGGTGGATAAGCTTTTTGATGTGCTGCTGAATCCAGTTTGCCAGTATTTTATTGAGGATTTTTGCATCGATGTTCATCAGGGATATTGGTCTAAAATTTTCTTTTTTTGTTGTGTCTCTGCCAGGCTTTGGTATCAGGATGATGTTGGCCTCATAAAATGAGTTAGGGAGGATTCCCTCTTTTTCTATTGATTGGAATAGTTTCAGAAGGAATGGTACCAGCTCCTCCTTGTACCTCTGGTAGAATTCAG